>NC_060894.1:17255000-17490000 GCF_014805685.1 Silurus meridionalis
TCTAATTAAAATATTACATGCGAGCAAATAGCTCTTTGATAACGATCTAAGGCTTCCATTAAAAGGGTAGGTGCTCCAGATTGTTTTAAGAGGGGGGGAGATTATCACTTTCAAAATATAGGAAACAAGTTTACAGCCTCTAATCAGAGGAGGCTTCAAAGTGCCAGCTTTGTCTGACCCCTTTTTTCTCAGTTAGAGAAAAGGGAATGGGTAAAGTGGAAATAATCAGACTAATGGGCCGGAAGTGACTGAAGAAATCAGCACAGTGGTGTGATCAGTGCAGGTGTGTTCGTCAAATAACAAACCAAATCTGCATCCTGTTACACGTTTTTATTAAATATATGTTATATATAAATGCATATGTACATTTTGATTTCTATATTCTTGTGAACTATGGTGCATGTTTTACACCATGCAAATCTTTCACCATACAGTTTATTTCCCGGGTCATTATTGCTAATCCACGCTGATAAAATATACAAATCCAATACACAATATATTTAGGGTTTCATTAAAATGAGTAAAAGCAAAAATGCAATAATGTAGACAACGCATCCAATACCGTAACAAGACATTAATATATTATACACAGACATAATAGAAAATATGGATATCGTTTCGACTATATTTATTCAACCAAACTGCTTATTTACATATCAGTTGTACAGTTTAGTGGCTGCTGAATGGGGATGTGGATGAATTGCCATGAATGTTTGAAAAGCGTGCCACGGCCTGTTTCTCCTGCTCATGTCGTTTCTTCAGCATCTCTAAAGTAGATAGCTGGGTGAGATCCACTCCTAACTGGAGATAAGCAGAGTGCTCAAACAATCTTTTTTGTTCAGTTTTGTTTATGGAGCCCTTCTTCGGCTGCTGAGGTGCTTTCGGTTTTGCGATGGTTTTGGCGTACTCCAGAGCCTGATATGAGACAAAGATTCAACAGTTAGAATTGAACATTGTTATAGAAAGAGAGCAAATATTGTGTATTAAACACCTAATGACCATTTTTGTTAAAATAAACACCTGTAACGGCTTGGATTTTAGAAACATATGCATCTATCGGGCACTACATGTGTTCTTGTGTGTTAATATTTAAAATAGTACTAAAAATATTTTTGTAAGAACAGAATGGTACATGACATGGACACTATTGTAGAAATATATAAATTAACCTTGTGATTACATGTGTGGAAAGTTTGAAAGGAATTCATTATTTTCCAATAAAAACGCACAGTGTTTTATTCTTCTTATCACCACAGCAATTTACCATTTTTTAATCTATTAAATTAATAAAAGAATAACTTTAGTTTCGCTTTCATCAAACCTAGAAAGCACAAAGACTCTTCAATGACAGAAATTTTACTGATTGGTGCAAAGCCCTGACCTGAGACTCTTCCCATAAATGATAAATACATTTTCAGAAAACATCAACAATCATATGCCTTTCTGTCTTATATAGCAATATGCTTTAAAATCTGATTATTATTATTATGTTTGATTATGTGGTCATATAAAAGCTTGGGGATTTGTAAGTTGTTACTACGCATTAAAACGAGTGCATTAAAATAGATTTGTGAGACTTGTATCAGACTCTGCTGTAATATGAATATGCATTATTTTCATGTAAAAGCAGTCTGGAGTGTTTTAGTACATTTTTATCACCTGCATTTATATCACATGAAGAGTTTTTCAATATATTTTGTAATATGTCCAAGAGACAAGTTATTTCCTGTTTATTCCTTCACTAGTATCTCTTTCTCTGTCTCACTGTGTACTTTCCGTACTGCTACTATAGAAGGAAATTGTGACGAGTGCATCAGTAATGAGCTATGGGTCATGTTACTACTGAAACTACTTTCCAAGATGTGCTGTTATATGAAAATAAAGCAGATGCCTAACCAATCAGATTAAAATTCTGTGGAATAAAGATACATCTTTTTTTGACCAATTAGAATCGAGAATCCAGCAGCACTGTGGCATAATTATCTTCACATACCAGAACCATCAATCTTAGTAAGGGCATCACAATACATTATTTCTGACAAATTCAGGGTTGTGTTTTCAGGCCTCCTTCACCTTGTTCCTGGGAATGCTGTTCTTGTTGTTGCTGCCCACTGCGTTCCAGGTCGGCACAGAGGGAATCCTACTTATCTTCTTGTTCTGCTCACGGATTACATTTGAATACAGCTTCTGTTGTCTAATTTTCTCAGTCTAAAAGCAGAGAGAGAGAGAGAGAGAGCAGCAGATTACAAAAGAGAGGTTTAATTACCTAAGCCGTTTTCTCCCTTAAGGCCCCTCTGCCCCATTGTGTGTCTCTCTCGGTGGCCACTTCACAGCAGCAAACAAAACTAAATAAATCTCATCATCTGCCCAGAACCTGTGTCAAACACAAATCAGTGTCTGCCTCGTTGAAAACCCATCTGAAAATCAGATTCATTTAAGGTTTTACTATTAGTGACAAAAGAAAAGCAGGAAAATACCCCACTCCAAGGCCTAAACTCATTAGATTTGTAAATTCCTTTCAGTTTTGTTTGCAGTGATGAAAGTCTGTCATATTCATGAAGGACAGAGACCGCAAAACCATTTCACAGCTGGAAAGAGCTGTTCCGCATTAATCAAACCAACAAGCAGAAAAAAAGAATGAGTGGGCCAATCAGATGCATCTAGATGCAGATTTTTCTGCTGAGGTCTTCCCAAGATGTTATGCTATTATGGCTCTTACCACATCTTTAGCAACATTGTTGGAATGTCCGAGACCTCCTAACTTCATTTCCAGATTCAAGCTTTTGTAGTCCTTCAGTGTGTATGCCTGAATGAAGCAAACAGATCCCGTGTGTCAATATTCATAATATTATTCTGAGACAAAAAACAATGTCTCATTAGTTTTATAGTTCTATGATAAACTCAAAAACTCATATTTGTGCAACCATTCCCAGATAAATGAAAGAAAAAAGTGAGGCTTGAATTTTTTGAAAGAGTAAGCAGTTAATCCGTAATGGATGTCTAAGATGCACTCGAGCAGCAATCCACAAGCTCTACCAAAGAAAAAGGGGCTAATCAGGCCAGATCAAGCTGGCTCCTTCAGGCTCTAGGGCCTGCCTTGGTTCAGCCATTGGTCATGGACACTGCAGGATGCTTACTTTCTCTACTGATCTGTTGCCCCCTGTTTTACAAATTTATCCCATAATCCTATGAGACATGATGGCAGCCATGGTGCTGGGAAGAGAAGAGGCAATCTGTTTTATGGCGTAAAGACAACTTAATCCTGAGATGACATCAAGTGGATGCGCTGCATGACATAATGACCCCTCGCTGGGGCTATGTGTGCCCACCACTGAGTTGATGTTTATTTTGTTATTACAGCAGCCCCTGGTGGAAAAATTACAGCTACCAAGTTTTGTGCTTAAGTAAAATCTACATGCACATGATTTCTCCAGAAGTATTAAAAATACAAGCTCAACATTAGTTACTGTTTTATAGGTTATGTACCCTGTAAATACAATACTTATTTTGCTGATTCTTGTCTATGTCTTGAAATGTTGCTTGGTTTACATGGAAATGGAAAACCTGGATCTATGCAGTCCTTTTCCTTGGGAATAAATAGCAGCTCTACATTATTCACACAGTCTATACTTGGTAAATGGCTGCTCTAGCTACCTACACTTGTCTTTGGAGAACAGATTTGATCTTTAGCGGGACACACCTGCAGACCTCATGCTGACACAGGACAAAGAGGCTCTGGTTAAATGCAAATGAGCATCCCAGAACAGCCTAGCCTGACACATGGCACTTAATCACCTCATCCTTGAATTCAGTTTAGCATCACTGCAGTTGCCGCCCCTCATATCATGTCAACGCAATTAACAGCATCTTCAGTTACTCGTACAATTAACCTACAGATCTACACACAGCCATAATCATTACGCTCATCAAGAGGGAGGAGATAGATTATTGATGGGGGTTCTATGCCAACTTTCACACCATTTTCAAATCAGCGTATTAAGCAATTAGGACAGGCCTGGTCTACTTGATCAGAAAAGAAATCTTTGTATATTATTCCTTTACAATCAATCTGAGGTGGTAAGATGGTAACCTGTTTGTAGAACTGAACTGGAAAAACAATATATAGGAAACAATTGAGACTCCATTAGGCACACTGGCATACATATACCAATCAGACAGAACTTCATGGTCACTGATCAGGCATAATATTATGACCACCTGCCTAATATTGTGTTGGTTCCACTTTTGCCAAAACAGTCCTGCATTAACAGCAGTAACTTCTACAGCAATTTCAGCTACAGTACTCATCTGTTGGATCAGACCACGCGCACCAGCCTTCACTTCCCACATACATCAACAAGCCTGCCTATCACCCTGTTGCCGGGTTCACCAATGTTCCTTCCTTGGACCACTTTTGATAGATACTGATACCACAAAAGCTGCAGTTTTGGAGATACTCTGACCCAGTCATCTAGCCATCACATGGACCTTGTCAAACTCGCTCAAATCCTTACGCTTGCCCATTTTTCCTGTCTCAACCACATCAACATGGACAAGATGATCACTTGTTGCCTAATGTATCCTATCCACTAATAGGTACCATGATGACAATTATAATGTTATAATGTCTTGAAGTTATGTCTGATCGGTGTACATTTACTCTAACACATTAATTTTTTTACAGTTATGCCAGCAAAATGGTTGCCTTCTCAAAATATTTGTGCATTGTACCTTTTTTAACCTGTTTGTTACCCACATTTGGTAAACTGCCAATTACAACTCAAAGTCTCCAGATTAAAAGACAGACAACTATAATTTTAAGTGAAGCCTAACATGCACTTCTGCTTAGATATTGAAACGGTATCTTCTTCGAAATGCTAATCTCACTTTCAAATTTGTTGAAAGAAAGCAGTAACTGCCCTTTTCTATCCATGATTGGATAATCATACTGATTAACAGGAAAGAGAATAATGGCACCCTTCAAAACCAGGGATTACATGAACCAGAACCAAAACTCCAGGTTTAACCCTTAACCCCAAACTCTAACCATAATCCATAAGGTTTCAAAGGTCCAACAAACACACTTTTCCAGCCTGAAACACACCAAGTAGGTTTGACTCTGTCCAAGTAGGATTGGCATACATACATCTACATACTTCCAGTCCTGCAACAAGGCATACTTGCCCAATTCTGCTCCTCTGATTTCAAAAATAAAATACACTGATGATATCCTGAATGTATGTCTAGATAATTATTATTATATATAATATTATATATTATTAAACATTACCGGATATTTAAAATTATGCCAGTAGATACAGCATGTGTATTACTGTAATGGTGTGCCCGGTGGAACTCTGAACAGTGAAAAAAATAATTAAAAAAAAAAATAAATGAAAAAAAATAATTCAAATTCTGCCTCATTTATCGATTCATTGGTAAATACTTATTTTTTAAGACCAGACAAAAAACTCACTAGTTTTGAAATGGTAATGCATTCCTTTCAAGAGCTATATATCCATGCCCCTGTCTGATCCCCCCTTACCTTATAAGTTGATTTGGCCTTTTGTTTCTCAAACTGTGCAAGGTATCCCTCTGAGATGTTCTTGTGTATAGTGTTTGTAGCTTCCTCTGGTTTGCCACCACATAGCTTACTGCTGTTAGACCTGTCTATTGGAGGAAGCACTGGATAGGCACCACCGTAAGTTTGCAGTGCATGAGCAAAATTCTTTTTGCCCTCTTCATAAAACCCCATTAACTGAGGATCATTGGAGGTAATACTTTCTTGAAATGGTGGCGGTCGTGTTGGATTAATTCTAAAAAAAAAAAAAAAAAGAGAGAGAGAGAGAGAGAGAGAGAAAGAAATAACAAGTATTACTTGACTTACTTAATAAACCAACTGGCAACATTGGTGGTCATTTTGTACTATAAAACTATATGGGAATTAAAAAACAGGACTGAAAACTGACCCATTGCTGTTCTTATTATTCACTTCTTTGATCTCATGTTCAACTGAAGGAGCAGGAGGTAGAGGAGGACGTAAAGCATTACTGGGCCATTTGAAGCGTGAGTTATACTCATCATTCTTGATTCCTGACTGCG
Organism: Silurus meridionalis; assembly: GCF_014805685.1. NCBI lineage: Eukaryota > Metazoa > Chordata > Actinopteri > Siluriformes > Siluridae > Silurus > Silurus meridionalis. Next base: position 17,261,103 of record NC_060894.1, read on the forward strand.
GTAAAGAAGGAAGTACGAGTGTGTAGAGCTGCTTCCATGGCTCGGAAATAAAATAAGGTTCAGCAACTTTGGCTGAGGTGTTGAAGTTTATGTTAAGGTTGATGGTCGGAGTCGATGAGTGAGAACAATGTGAGACGCTGCTGGAGTCTGGTGGGCTGTAAGTCTGTTTTTCAGACAGAGTCTGCAGGTGCTGTTTCTTCAATGGCTGAATCGTGGGACCACTGGATTTGGCTCTTTGGTGCTGCGGCCTGGCTTTGCCCAAGTGTTTACTCTGGTTGTGGGTCTAATTGGGTACAGATTAAGAAAATGCAATTTTACATTCAAACTCAAACTGAAGTGTATACCGGTTATTAGTTTGCTTGTGTTATTAAACACCAGGCCTGATATGGTGCACTTGAACGGATTATTAACTTGCTTTCCCCAAAAGACTCCAAGTTAATATGAATAAATTCATTTCAGCAAATATGATCAGGATGCTGAGCATATTTATTTCAAACAGAAGATAAAGAATAAGAGTTCGCATGGCATGAAGTCTAATTAAAAATGTTTGTAGGAGAGGAGCTGAATCATTTCAGCCTATTGTATGGAAACATTTGCGTATAAAACAGCAGCTTTGTGGCCATTGTCATACCCTGAGGAGGAGCAGGGCATAAGGATGATTTTTTTTTTTTTTGCTGTAGGCCTGGCAATGCACAGCGCTTTGCCACACATTATTCGGTGAGGTCTGGGGCTGTGTCGCAGCATGTAATGCCTCTGATTTAGCCAACACCAGCTTTCACCATTCTAATGGGAAAATATTTACTCTCCTCTGCCTGCCAGCATTAGGGGGACCGCTCAAGTGCTCAAAATAATGATGCTTCTCCATTCCCCCTCTATCTGCAGCACGGGCTCCTTTTCAAGACGTTTCAGAGGCCCCATTGTGCCTGAACAACTCTATCAGAAATTGCGTCCATCACAGGGAAAATGAAATCCCGGGTGACAGTGCGCCCACTGTGCAGACATTTTCATCTTGAGAGGAAGCCCTTGCTGACAGTTATGCATTAGGGCAATGGATTGTGCCAAGCAGCCCTACCTACATCCACAGAGGAAGACGGGAATGAGAAAGAGAGACGGATGAAATCAATAAAGTGAACAGGAGTGAAGGGTCCTACCTTCAGTTTTTGAGTTTTTTGTATCCACATCATCTCCAGGTTGGGGGCATTGTCTGGGCTTCCTGTGCTGTTGGAGCTTGCAGTGTCCTCAACTGACTGTAGAGACTGGAAAGTAGAAAGTAGGAAAATAAAGAAGGAGACAGAGGGGAAAAAGCAGGGTCAGAAATAAAAAAATTTAAAAAATAAAAACACAGATTTTATGGATGGAGAAAAGGGGCCAGAATACACAAGATTATGAATCTAATAAAAAAAAAGTTGTGATTTTATTTTCCAAACTCTGAAGAAAATACACTTATCCATATAACAACAGTTCTTATATTTAAAAAGACCATTACATGTAAACAAAACTGCATTTAAATTTCTTAAATAAAATCATAATCCGTGTTTTACTTTAAACAATCTAAGATATTAAACTGCTTGAATTACTTAAAAACAATTCTCACACGTGTCTCTGGCACGTTTGAGAAACCTATTGATCCTCTTTTACCAAAGTCCTTTCAGAGCAGTTTCAGGATAATTACATCAATTCACTCTCTTCATTTTTTTTAATGCACCCATTCAGCAAGAGCATATTTGCCGCTAATACTGTAATGAAAATCATTTAGTAAACTTGGAGTCACTTTGGCTTCCGAGGACAATCCGGCCTGATCGATGTTATTGACAGCTTGAAGAGTCCCCGAATGAATGTGACTAATTCTGAAAGCGCAAATAGAGGAAGGTCGAAAAAGAAGCATGCTGCAGTGAGTGGATTGAGTTGTAATATATCCATCAATAAACAGGCAGCCATGCTGGCTTATCTGTTCCCTGAAAGGCCGCAAATGCAAAGAGCTGAATCGCAACAGTGTACACAAGAGCCACCATTTTCAAATGCAGCATTTGTGTAGACAATTCACAATCTCTTGCAAATTGCTTACAAACAACACTGAAAAGACAATGATGCAAATGCTTTTGATGATCTTTAAAATGAAGGAATGATGTTATCGATAACTTTTCCAACAGTCACAGAGCCAAACGTCTTTTCTGTTCGATTCTTTGCATGTATATTTTATATTGTACACTACTGTGCCATTGTGCAGTAACAGGTGCATGCACGTGTGTGTGTGTGTGTGTGTGTGTGTGTGTGTGTGTGTGTGTGTGTGTGTGTGTGTGTGTGTGTGTGTGTGAGTGGCAGACATCACAGACCTGTACTTCATGGCCTCTCTGAAGCAACAGGCCACAGCCTCTGCCCGAGCTACTGCCACTGCCTTTTGTCCACCATTTTAATAATATCAATCAAATTGACAAAATGATCAAACAAAATTGCATTTTGAGCTTCATAAGCTGTGTAATATCTATTCTGTTAAATTGGGGGTCCATAATTGCCTCTTTGCAAGAGATGAGGCAACAACAAAGTCAGGCGATCTGAGCTTGCCATTTTCCTCAAGACTGAGAAACACAGCTTTTGCAATGAGGACTTCAAAGGCTTGCAGTTCTTGAATTGCATTTGGTTGCTATTGTGGCCGCCCAGGCAATCTTGATTAGGTGTTTACACTGAGGCAGGGTGTACAGTGGCAGAGAGCCGTGGAGCCACAGTCTAGAGCTATTAAGAGATTGTACATTATGTTCCTGGCTTTGAAGTGAGGGTCTGGGAGATGACGAGGGACTCTGGCTGAGTGCAATGGCAGAAGATTGCTCTGCTACTTCTGTCTTTATCAAAGGAGCCTCTACGCGGCCTCAGGCTTTGCTCTGCCACTCGCCAACACAAAGTTGGCATATTATGAGATTGTGTACGTTTAATAACATGGCTAATTGTCAGCAGTAAGGAGCCCATTAAAGAGCAAATTGTGCCTTTTATAAATGAACCAACAACATATGCAGCTGAGGCCAGATAATGAAGCAGAAACTGATGTGATTTAATAGAAGCCTTTATCTTCCTTTGAAGGGGAAAAAAAAAAGAAATAATAAAAAGCAGTCGAAGGGCAAATATCAGAATATACAATCGGATAGATGATCACATGATAAATCTGCAGGATAGGGTTTTGTGATCTTTCTGTAACATCATATGAAGCCAAATAAAAATAAAACAGACAAAATCCAGGCCTTGCTTTTAGAAAGAAAAGTGAAATCTTGCCTAATTTTATATTGTGCAGGTCAATCTTTATTATAGGCCTGGATGATAAATAAATGATAAATAATGTGGTTTTAGATCAGAGTCCAGATCTAACCTGAAAGACTTGGGACTGTGGAAATACAATCAGCGCAGCGTTTAGGGAGGAAAGTCTTTGCTGTGTTTACCATGTCACAATGCTAACAGCTCTTCACTATGCTAATGCAGCTGACATGAGAGATTAAGGTGAATATGGGCTCAGATGGGCCAGGAAAGGCCTGAAATGTTGCAAATCCTCATGTAACACAGCCCACAGACAGGCCGAGGCTGCCAATTACACGGCAGGGCCAGGTGCACTGATAGCTAAGAGCCTATTGGTAACCATGCCTCTCTGATGTTCTTAATAGCTACTGTTGTGCAGATCAACTCATAATAGGCACTACATAGCCAGACATGCTTCCTATTCCCTTTTTCTGCTTCCAGTGTCTGCCAAATTAATTTCTGAGCTACAGCTAGATTAGGCTGCTTATTCCCTTTCATAACGAGACCACGACAATAGCAAGGTCACTTGTACATTCAAATAAAATGAAAAATGAAAAAAAATACAATAACAACAGTCCAGGTCAGGTCATATCAAATATGGCACACTTGTTGAGCAGAAACAATGTAGACATCTGCTTAAGATTAATAGAAAAAAATAGGGTCTATCAAAAATGAAAACATGGTTGTTAATCATGATGCTATGATTAAACACTGAGGTCAACTGTTTCATGCGTTTCATGTGCACACGAAATTGTCAGAAACTAGAGAGTTGATAAAGACTTAAGTACACATAAGCTGCTTCACCCTTGTGAGGATCATTGTAAATTTTTGAGGTGTGAAAAAAATCCCATCCCAATTGGGACACCAGTCAATTACAGGGTGGAGGAAGACACAACCTAATGCAACACAGTCATGTAATAAAAAGCAATAAAATGGGATTTAGGTAATCCTATTTGTGGTTTTCCAGGCCAATTCAAATCAAAAGATGAACGCAGAACTTGGCTGAGGAGAATGAGATGTGTTGTGTTATTGCAGCCCCTAGTGGTTCAATGAAAGAATGCATACAACACAAAAATACACTAGAAAATGTCATCATAATCAGCCATCACAGTTTCATTACAACCATACAGTACAAAAAAAACTATTTTAAATTAGGCACACAAAGTCTGATTACCAAAAACTAAAACTGATGAGAAATAGCTCAAAATGTCAGAGATTCTTGCTTTATGAAGACTTTAAAAAAAATATTTTTTAGTGGCGATTAATATACAAAATAGTGCTATATTTATTGGACCCTTGGGTTTTTTTTTTGTTTTGTTTTGTTTTTTTTCCTGAATTTTTCAATTACAGGCCACAAAAATTTATTTATAGGCTTGTGGAGGTTTATATTCAAATCAAGTGACCAGTCAAAAAGGCTGATAACTATAAAAAATATATATAAATAAACACTTACCGGATTTGCGTTGTCTGGGTTTTCCCCTCTTTGTTTATATGCCTTCAAATATGACCCTTGTTTATAAAAGTTCATTCCCAGAGTGGCTTTATTACGCTCTATTATGTCCTCTTTTGGCCTGTCTGGTCTGGATTTTTGGGAGGGTCTCCTCTGCATGGCTAATGCATTAGGTCTTTCTGAATTTTGAACAATGCTTTGATTCTCTTCATCACTTGGCTGAATTCCTTGCTTAACTTTCATGATTTTATTTAAATTTAAACGAGGTGTGCTTTTTGACGATGCAGGTAAACTTTGTGGTACTGATGGCACTGTATTCTGATCTCCTTGTGGATGAATGCAGTTGGAAGACTGCAGGGGTATGGGGGGTATATGTGGGGTGTTCATTTCAGACAAAACAGGACTATGGATTACTGCAAATTCATGTCTTTGTGTTGGCGACTTGTATCTTGCATGTCTCATAAAATATTCAGGATCCTTGGAATTGAAGTTCTTCTCGAGAAACTGAGATCCTGGCAGTTTCTTTCTCCAGTCTGGATCATAACGCAAGTCATCATATTCATCCGGAGATGGCGTTTGTCTGAAATTTTTAAGAAGCACTAGTTAGAAAACAGACTTTAAGGAGACATCTATATAATATGTATGTGTGTGTATATATATATATATATATATATATATATATATATATATATATATATATATATATGTGTGTTTAGAAACAACTTCAGAAATCATGTGTCTGTAAACACAGTTAGCCAAGTCATCCACAAGTGCATGTTAAGGCTAGAAGAAAAAGAAGCCATATGTAAACACAATTCAAAAAGTCTGCCATATTCTCTGGCAAAGTGGAAAACTATTCTGTTGTCAGACAAACCAAAATCTGACATTTTTAATGTCCAGCTAGCACATCTGGAAAGGCGTTATCAATGCTGTAAGGTATATACAGGTTTAGGAGTAACATGAGCTTCTATCCATGTGGCTTTTTTTTCAGAAAAAGCCTTTTTAGCAAGCAAACACTTAACCGCATACTATATCTGTTATAACAGCATGGAATGCCTGCACTTCAAACCCTTCAAAAATGTTCATCATAAAACAAAAAATATGACAAAAAAGACCCAGGACTGTTTAGCAGTTAGAATTCTGTATTAGACACAAATTGGACAACATTTCCCTCCCAAATAAGCAGCAACACTGTGTGTGTGTGTGTGTGTGTGTGTGTGTGTGTGTGTGTGTGTGTGTGTGTGTGTGTGTGTGTGTGTGTGTGTGTGTGTGTGTGTGTGTGTGTGTGTGTGTGTGTGTGTGTCTGTGTCTGTGTGTGTGTGTGTGTCTGTGTCTGTGTGTGCATGTAAAACTTAAATCCACCTGAGAGATTAGTAGCCCAAGAACCATTACAGCAGTCTGAACTTAATATGTAAATATGAGCGAAAAGGTGAATAGATCTGGCACATCTTAAAGGTTGCTTCTCATTTCTTTTGACTCATCTTCGTGTTTCCCCCCAGCTTAGCCCCTAATCACTAAGAGTCTAGAGTCCACAATTGCACCATAGTTTTGGAAATGGCAGATTCAAGGGTATAAAATAGGTTGAAATTGCTACCTAATGTGCTCCTTGCATCAAGTCAAGTCAAGTCAAGTTTATTTGTATAGCGCTTTTCACAACAGACATTGTCTCAAAGCAGCTTTACACAAATCAACAGTGATGGTGAATGGTGTGCATTTGTCCCTGATGAGCAAGCCGTGGCGACTGTGGCAAGGAAAAACTCCCTTAGATGTTATGAGGAAGAAACCTTGAGAGGAACCAGACTCAAAAGGCATCACCGGATGAAAAGATCTCATTAAAATAATTAGAAGAGTGCCTCTTTGTTGCACAGCTCTGAATGCTACAAGATGCTCTTCACGTCTCATGATGCCAAATACAGTGCTGGCGAGCAGTACAGCTCTTCAGCCAATGAGGGCAAAGGGGGCATCGAATGACTCAGTAATGACTCAATGAAATGAGCTTGAGAATGCAATGTGGGCTCACAGCTGCAGAGGCTCCTTAACATACGAAAACCCACTCAAAGCTTTTCGAGTTACTAGGGGGAAAAAAAATCATAATGCAGGTCCCCTGCTTACCATAAACACAGAAATCTCCAATCACAGCAAATACAGGGCAAAACACTAACAATGTGATCTTTATGTGGGTACAAAGTCATTTTAAAAATATAAAGCTACTACGAAGAACTTATATTTTTAATAACTTAGTTAAGGAAATGATACAATAATAAATTAGGAAATTTGTGTTCAACCAGAATTTTTTTTTTTTACATACATTATTGTTTAATGTTTGGTCAGGGAATGATTGTTTGAGTAATATTTTATTATTGCTTCAGCGCTAATAAATATATTTAACAATGAACTAAAACTAACATTGAAATAAAAACAACCTAGTTGTCGATGGACTTATAATTTTCAGCCATACTGCATCTTTTCACCATTATGTTAAGTCTGACATTTGAGAATCTAATAATACAATATCTGACTTCAATAATTTATGACTATTTGATTTAGATTTTGCAAGTGTACAGTGTCTCCTCATAGACCAGCTTTAAAAAAGTGCATGGTGACCTGCACTAGACTGCCATCCCATCCAGTGTGTATTTCCACTTGTGCCCAGCATTCTACTGATTTACTGTGACCAGGATAAAACGTCTACTGAAGATGAATAAATAAAATGATGAAAAAAAAAAAACTCATTCTGTTTAAGCTAAAGGTGGAGGAGTTGAGACAGATGCTGTGATGATCACTTCAGATTCCAGCATCTGTGCTTATGTTGCACACAAAGCCCTCCTATATAATGGACAACAAAGCATCTGCTTTTTTTTTAATGGACTTCAAAATGAGGCCTTATTGCGATAACCTTAAGCAGAATAAAAATCGAATTTCCTTTAAATGAGGGTAGTTAGATGGAAAGTGCCAAAATTAGAGGTCTTTCAAATTAATTTGAATGCATGTACTCTAACATCGTTTTCAAAGACTGCCATTATCTATTAGGCAAGCGAATACTAGCTGTTAATCATTTCCATTATGTTTCCCAGGCCACTCTTCAATAAAAAAAAAAAAAAAGGTCTCATTATTTCGGGGATGATCTAGACTGCGTCAGGTATTGTCATTGTTTACTCAGTGTGTTTTAGAGGACCTAATTACTCACATCCATTAATGATAATAAAGTATTATACTCAACAGGGCATTCATGTCAATCTCAGATAATGACATGAATGTTTAGGATTTAGGCTGTCCAATGATGTCACTAACCCTTTCACATCTTTTCATTAATGTAAAACAAAAGTAGTGTTAATAATCGACAGACAGGAAACAAACAAAGTCCAATCTGGGAACATGCAAAGTGAGCAAAGAGAAGAAAAATTTCAATCAAATTAATATTTGGGGTGACTCCCACTCGGCGTTCAGTTCTTACACTTGCCCACTTCTTGCCAAAATCAAGGATTGTGTAGGATCATAATCAAGTGTATGATTAATCAATTATATCAGGTGTACGACACACCAAGTTTGAATCCTTTTACACAGCTGTTTCTGTTTCATTCTGTTTCATGGGTTTTAAACTACATAAGAAATACATAATCATTAGCATCTGCTTGTTATAATTGCTTAATCATACACCTGATTATGATCCTACACAATCCTTGATTTTGGCAAGAAGTGGGCAAGTGTAAGAACTGAAAGCCGAATGGGAGTCACCCCAAATATTAATTTGTTTGAAATTTTTCTTCTGTTCGCTCACTTTGCATGTCCCCAGATTGGACTTTGTTTGTTTCCTGTCTGTCGATTATTAACACTACTTTTGTTTGTAGATTTGGGGTGACTCACATTCGGCTTTCATTTCTTATACTTGCCCACTTGCCAAAATCAAGGATTGTGTAGGATCATAATCAGGTGTATGATTAACCAATTATAGCAAGCAGATTCTAATGATTATGATTTTTTATGTAGTTTATAACCCAGTCGTTAACTGAAACTTAAACAGCTGTGTAAAAGGATTCCAACTTGGTGAGGAGGAGCCAAGCTCTGCTACTAAGGTGAGATTGTGGAAGCCAGTTTCATGTCACAGGTCATACACCATGACAAGATGGAGCACTTCAACGAGATACTACATCAGCAAGGCCTCTCCCAGGTACTGGGAGACTGAAGTTTTAATTTTAAGGATCGTAGACACAGTGGTCAGTTCTGGGAATGTTGACCAGTGAGCTAAGCCTGAATCCCAGTAAGCTTGCTAAGTGACATCAACAGGCACAAATTAAGGTGGTAGTGTAAGTTCATAAGGTGTTACATGTCATGCATATGGCAGTGTCTATCAGGTCATGCACAGATTATGTAGAGTAACTTTTAAGTGAGTTAGGCTACCTTAAGAATGTGGTCTTCTGGTCTCCACGTGATTCACTGATATCAGGTTGGGGGTTACGGTACTTTTCATGCTCAGCTCTTCCGATGTTGTGAGGCCTGTCATTATATGAGAAACCGATGTCACCAACATCGTTCAGTATTCGCTTCTGGAGGTCTCTCTGGTAAACTTTCTCCTGCACCAAGCTCTCAGTGTCTGATTCTAAGGAGTCCCATAGATCGAGGTTTCTTAGTCCTCCGTCATCACGAGCAGAATTGTATATACGTCCATGATCTGTGCTGCTCGTGTCCATTCTGAATGGTTTAAGATGTATTAAGACATATTACAGAGATGTAATAAGACAACATTCATAAACTACAACACTCCTCTGATGTGCCATGTCTGTCCCATTGAACCCATCAGCAAACTACATTAATGACTTTCCACAACATGTGCAAAATGGACGCATCCAAACAAAGGTAGCTAATTATTTTACCAAGGTAACGCTAGCCTAGTTAGCTACAAACTCAGCTAGTTAGAATTTCGCCTTAACTAACGTTAGTCAGCATATTATACATATAAATAGAAATGTATTTAAACGCTATTAACATTACCTAGTAGTTGTTCAGTAACGTAAATACAGAGATCCATTCCAAATACTTCTTACCCACTTTGGTTTTGCGTCAATACGTTACCATAGTGACACAGACGCCAAAATATTATCTCGCGCATGCGCACTAAGGGAAGCTTCAAACGTGAATGGATCCAGTACATTTGTATTTGTTAAACTGTTCTGTTTTTGGAGTGTGTAATATATATATATGTAAATATAAAACCTTTTTATATATATATATATATATATATATATATATATATATATATATATAATTACAAGTTTTATCGCCTCGTAAATGGACTGTTAATAGTTAGTAGTGATTGCAAAAACTATTGTTTATTTTTATCATTTAATAAAATTGAAAGTGAACACAATGAAACACAGTGAAATCCAAATCAAATCTACATCAATTCCTCTAGGTACATTTGCACTTCTAGTTACAGTTTTTGAAGACATTCAGCAGGTAGGTTGTTCCAGACATCTTGGATAACTAATCACAGATGATCTGTGGATGTAGGCTACCTCAAATCCTTCTGTCTCTTCATGTGAGCCCAGACACTATGATATTGAAATCTTGGCTTTGCAGGGGCCAAAACTATTAATCCTAGGACCCCTTGTTCTTTCTGTTGCCATTTTTCTGCACCTTAATTTACGTTGAGTTCCTTAGCCTTGTTTCCATGTTTGAGGTTGGGCTTTTTGGACAATTCTTACCAGGCTTCTCAAGACAGATTGGTGTACCCAGGTCCCACTGGTTTCTGCCAGTTCTTTATTGATGGCACCGCTGAACATCTGAGTGAATCATGAAGACTTTCATCTGCTTCATTAAGTTTTGTCATGGCTGACTGAATTTGCACTCCTCAACATTGCACATTTTTGTTTCTTCAAAATAGATTGACCAGCACATCTTGAAACCCTGGTCTGCTTTGAAATCTTTGCTTGGGAGAGACCTTGCTGTGTATGATGTATGACTTGTGATTTAAAACCGTTTTCCACCACCTCACCTTAGCAGTTTGGCTGTTCCAGTTTTATCACAGCTGCTTTGGTTTTAGTTAATGATTTAACCCATATTTGAAATTCCCTGACTCTGTGCAAATTTACAAAATAAAACCTAAGGGTGGTCACACCAAATATTGATTTCCTGTTCATTTAGTTATTTTTTTTAAAGCATTCTTTACATATGGCCACAAGCAGGTGTTTTTCCAACAATTGCTAACTAGAATCGTCACAGGACAAAAGGTTCAACAAAAAGACTTCATAGCCATATAAATTGAGCATTCCAAGGCTTCATCATTAAACTAGTATGCCCACATGGCAGCTAAAAATCTACAACACATTTAGTATCGAGTTACATGTAGGGAAGCAAGGGTTTCATGGTAAATTTTATCTATGCATTTTTATCCAAAGTGCTAATTATACACTAGTATAAGTTGTGCAGAAAATGTATTCGTGACTGTTCCTACATTACCAGTTTTACCTACAGGTAGTGATGATGCATCAGTCCAAATGATTTAGCTTAAGCAAATACACAAACAAGCAAGATTGGGGGGGAAAAGTAGTCACTTTATTCAGATTTACTTCAAGGCAAATCAGGCATTGGCAAAAAGCTGAACATCTAACAGTTGATAAATTGTGCAACATTCAAGTACAAAAACTGTTCCCTGTGAGGTGCAAGTGATCCCATAATCCCATTTTTTTTTCTTCAAGTCTGCAATCACTCTGTAGCAGAAATACAACCAAAGCCCTAAACCACCAAGAGCCTCAGAAATTCTGCTACAGAGGGCACAAAAGTAAACATTGGTGAGGTAGAGCAGATTCAGAATGGCTTAATCAACCTCCTCAATGGTGGGTCCAGATGATCCACCACCGGGAGCAGCTCCGGCTCCTGGGAAGCCACCTGGCATCCCATCAGGCATCCCTCCTGGCATACCACCAGCACTCTGGTACAGTTTGGTGATGATTGGGTTACAGACCTTCTCCAGCTCCTTTTGTTGGTGTTCATATTCCTCCCTCTCAGCAGTCTGAATAGAAAATTCCATGTGAAATGGGAGAATTAATCATCAATTAACCGTCATTAACATGCATAAGTGAATTTTTCTAACTGAAAAAAACTACACGTTGGCTGTACAAATAAATTAACCAATATAGCACCAACAGAGCCTTAAAATCTTCATAAAATCTAGACTACTCATCTAAAAATTACTACAATGTATGAAACCCCACCTGGTTCTTATCAAGCCAGCTGATTACTTCATTGCATTTGTCCAGGATCTTCTGCTTGTCCTCATCACTGATCTTTCCCTTCAGCTTCTCATCCTCCACAGTGGACTTCATGTTGAATGCGTAGGACTCCAGCCCATTCTTAGAAGACACCTTGTCACGCTGAACATCATCCTCAGCCTTGTATTTTTCAGCCTCCTGCACCATGCGCTCAATGTCCTCCTTACTGAGACGACCTATTAAAAAATTTAAATATATAATACCAAAAACACAAACAACTAAACAGTCAGTCAATCTGCAGAATAAATGAAGTCAACCTACCCTTGTCATTGGTGATCGTGATCTTGTTCTCTTTGCCAGTGCTCTTGTCAACAGCAGAAACATTCATGATGCCATTAGCATCAATATCAAAGGTGACTTCAATCTGAGGAACACCACGAGGGGCAGGTGGAATTCCAGTAAGCTCAAATTTGCCCAGCAGGTTGTTGTCCTTGGTCATGGCTCGCTCACCCTCATACACCTGGTGAGCGCAAATAAAAGGAAATTAAAATAGTATCAAATCTATGCATCACTTAAAGTGAAGGCAAATTTAAAAAAAAGATTAAGTGCATGATTTCGCTCAGACATCCAAGGAAGGTACTTGGGCCATCTTTGGTCTTTTACAACCTCTGGTGGAAACTACGAATGGCAGGAATCAACTTCATCATTGCGAAACACACAGCATAAGCCAAATAAATTTACCAACCTGAATCAGCACACCAGGCTGGTTGTCGGAGTAGGTGGTGAAAGTCTGGGTCTGCTTGGTTGGAATTGTGGTGTTGCGCTTGATTAGGACTGTCATGACACCACCAGCAGTCTCAATACCAAGAGACAGAGGGGTGACATCCAGCAGCAGCAGGTCCTGAACATTCTCAGACTTGTCTCCAGACAGGATGGCAGCCTGGACAGCTGAAAATTACAACTAAAGGTTAGTCTTTTCAGATGAATATTGGGATTTTTTTTCCCCCACTATTTTCAGTCGCTCAGACATCCAAGGAAGGTACTTGGGCCATCTTTGGTCTTTTACAACCTCTGGTGGAAACTACGAATGGCAGGAATCAACTTCATCATTGCGAGATCATTAATCTGAAAAATAAATAAACCTATTGTTACTAACCTGCACCATAAGCCACGGCCTCATCAGGGTTGATGCTCTTATTCAGCTCCTTGCCATTAAAGAAATCTTGGAGGAGTTTCTGAATTTTGGGGATACGAGTAGAGCCACCAACAAGGACAATGTCGTGGATTTGAGCTTTGTCCATCTTTGCATCTCTGAGTGCCTTCTCAACTGGGTCCAGGGTTCCACGGAAGAGGTCAGCGTTGAGCTCCTCGAAACGAGCTCTTGTGATGGAGGTGTAGAAATCGACACCCTCGTAAAGGGAATCGATCTCAATACTGGCCTGAGTGCTGGAGGACAGAGTGCGCTTGGCCCGCTCGCAGGCAGTGCGCAGACGGCGTACAGCTCTTTTGTTGTCACTGATGTCCTTCTTGTGCTTGCGCTTGAACTCAGCAATGAAGTGGTTCACCATGCGGTTGTCAAAGTCTTCACCACCCAGGTGAGTGTCACCAGCAGTGGATTTGACCTCAAAAATACCATCTTCAATTGTCAGGATGGAGACATCGAAAGTGCCACCACCAAGATCAAAGATAAGGACGTTCCTCTCTGAGCCAACCTAAATAAAAAAGGTGGAGGGGGGGGAGGAAACGTGAAACGAGGCAAATCACAGAACAAGAGACAACAGGAAGTGCATGGATTTTCGCTCAGACATCCAAGGAAGGTACTTGGGCCATCTTTGGTCTTTTACAACCTCTGGTGGAAACTACGAATGGCAGGAATCAACTTCATCATAGCGAAGCTTCTCGTTTTTTACAGAATCGCTTTAAAAAAAAAAAGCTTTGACAATTTAGAAAATAACTACCAAATTACCTTCTTGTCCAGACCATAGGCAATAGCAGCAGCAGTAGGTTCATTAATAATTCGCAAAACATTCAGTCCAGAGATCGTGCCAGCATCCTTTGTGGCTTGGCGCTGAGAGTCGTTAAAGTAAGCTGGTACAGTGATCACAGCATTACTGACAGTCTGAGAAGGGGGGAGGGGGGAGAGAAGTGTTAGTCCATCACAAAGTAAGAAAACAAAATTAAAAAAAAAAGAAAAAAAAAGTTACTAGTTCCCACACTCACCTTTCCAAGGTAAGCTTCAGCAATTTCCTTCATCTTGACCAACACCATGGAAGAGATTTCTTCAGGGTAGAAGTTCTTGGCCTCTCCTTTGTACTCAACCTCCACCTTGGGACGTCCACCATCACTGATGACTTGGAACGGCCAATGCTTCATGTCAGACTGAACGACAGCATCTTCAAACCGTCTCCCGATCAAACGCTTGGCATCTGAAATGAGCCTGTGGTCACTAAACCTGAACAAGTCACTTAAAACCATATACTTGAACAAAATTTAGAGCAGGGGGTCACCAACATTGTGCCGGTAGGAACCAGGTTGTCCGTAGGCCTTTTCTAAATATAGCTCATCATAGCACCACTTACCAGTGAGCTGCATCTAATTTTTTGTTGCTATTCTTTTTTTAAATCACACTTGCATTGGTATGAATTTGAAAATGACTTACAATATAGATGACTAGATAGATGAAAATCATTAATAATAAATGTAATTGGGCAAATTTGATATTTCAGAAGTGTATAAATCTGGTAGCCCTTCACATTAATCATTACCCAAGAAGTATTCCTCAGTTTCAAAAAAAGGTTGGTGACCCCTGATCTAGAGAAACCACATACTAACCAAAGATTGTGTTGGTGGGGTTCATGGCCACTTGGTTCTTAGCTGCATCACCAATCAACCTTTCGGAGTCGGTGAAGGCCACGTAGCTTGGTGTGGTCCTGTTTCCTTGGTCATTGGCAATGATTTCAACTTTGCCATGCTGGAAGACTCCAACACAGGAGTAGGTGGTCCCCAGATCAATGCCAACGGCTGGTCCCTTAGACATGGTTACTTAAAAAAAAAATCAAATAAAAGATGGTTACTAAAATTGTTTAAAGCATTAAAATGTTTACCTAAAAACAGGTTTAATTGAACTATATCGCGCTACAGTACAGATGCCCGAACCACAAGGCAGTGATGACCGCGTGTCGAGATCACGTGCTCTGGCCTGCAATGGCGGCCGTTTCCTGCGGTGCAAGCTAACGAGCAAAATGAAAGCTAAAAGGAAGACCATCAAATCTTGTCTTACTACTGAACATTATTCTTTAAAGTCATTTTCACTAAATAAGTAATTATTTTGGTTTAATTAATTTTTTTTAAGGAGAACCTCATTTATCACCTTCCTTTGTTATACATGTAAACCATCGAAATAATGTCCAGTACTAAACACACTGGTTTTTAAAAGTAAGAAAATTTTGTCTACTTAATTAGTTGACTTTCTTAAAATAAATAAATAAATAAAAATGTATTTCAATTGAGTAACTGAGCGAAACAATGAAAGAGAGAATGAGACAGGGCCCGATGGGGTCAATCGACTGAACACTTCACCACGATATACGTTTCTCTAAAACAGTACTTCTAACATCATTGAGTTCCTAAAAATGTCTTACATTTAATCCAAATTAAACAAACCCGTTTTAATTGTTATAAATACATACCAAAATTAGGTGCGGTCGATGGAATCTGGAGCTGTACTGAGGCGGTGCCTGCCTTACCTCGCCGGTGGTAGAGAGAGCGAGAGAACCTTCTAGAGCTTCTATATATCCCCGGCGAGCCGACCAATCAGATACAAGAACACTCTGCACCAGTCCAATGTCCCGCCTTCAAGGAAAAAGCTAAAACGTGGTTGGTCGGAGATTGTAACCCTTCGATGGCAGATCCAGGAACTGCTTCCATGAACTCACTTTTAAACACCATTTGTTTAAGACCATGTGCTACTGATCTCAGAACATCAAACGTAGAAGAAACATCTAGAACATGAGGTCGCCCACGGTTCTTACTCCTGCATGTTTCCTTGCCATTTTGTTGATCCGAGGACAGATGTAGATTCCTGGTTTTCTTATATGAATTAAAATATTTTTTTTGACAGGCTAGTGTTTGGAAGAGGTGCCGGATGAATGGGCAACTAATGTAAAAGTGATGAGAGACAGCTAGGAAGGTACTTGGCGTGACATCTTGAAAGAGAAAGGAAGACAAAGGAAGACAAAGGAAGACGTGGTGGTGGAATGAGGAAGTGCAGGAAAGCATTAAGAGAAAAAAAGCTGCTGAAACAGAATTGAGATCAAAGAAAAAAGCATATGAGTATCTGTATGAGAAGTTGAACACTAAGGAAGGACAAAATGATTTATACTGATTGACCAGGCAGAGGGACCGAGCTGGGAAGCATGTGAAGCATGTGTTAAAGCAATAAAGGATGCAGAAGGACATGTGTTGACTAGTGAAGAGAGTGTGTTGAAAAGGTGGAGGGAGTATTTTGAGAAACTGATGAATGAGGAAAATGAAAAAGAGTAGGGTGGATGATGTGGAGATGGTGAAGCAGAAAGTGGATAGGATTAGTAAGGAGGAAGGCAGAGAAGCGATTAAGAGGATGAAGAATGTAAAGTCGGTTGGACCAGATGACATACCAGTAGAAGCGTAGAGATGTTTAGGGAGGCAGTCGAGTTCTTAACAAATTTGTTTAACAAGATTCTGGAAGGTGAGAGGATGCCTGAAGAATGTAGAAGGAACGGTTTTTAAGAATAAGGGAGATGTGCAGACCTGCAGTAACTACAGAGGAATAAAGTTGATCAGTCACACCATGAAGTTATGGAAAAGAGTAGTAGGGAAAGAGTAGTGGAAGCAAGGCTGAGAGAAGAGGTGACCATCTGTGAGCAACAGTAAGGTTTCATGCTGAGGAAGAGCATCTCAGATGCAACATTTGCTTAAAGAATGTTGATGAAGAAGTGTATAGAAGGTCAGAAGGAGTTGCATTGTGTGTTTGTGGATGTAGAGAAAGCGTACGACATGAGGAAGTCAGGGTGGCAGGGAAGTATCTGAGGATGGTGCAGGACATGTTTGAGGACAGTGTGGTAGCAGTGAAGTGTGCAAATGGAACGACAGACTGGTTCAAGGTGGAGGTTGGACTGCATCAAGGATTGGCTCTGAGCCCTTTCCTGTTTGCAGTGATGATGGACAGGTTGACGGACGAGGTCAGACAGAAGTCTCTGTGGACTATGATGTTTGTGGATGATATTATGATTTGTGGTGAGAGTAGGGAGCCTGGAGAGGTGGAGGTACATGCTGAAAAGAAGGGGAATGAAAGTCAGTAGAACTGAGACAGAGGACATGTGTGTGAATGAGAGTGAGGGCAGTGGACTGGTGGGGTTGCAGGGAGAAGAGGTGGTAAAGGCGAAGGAGTTTAAGTACCCTGGATGTAGAGTTTATTAGAGAAGTGAAGAAAAGAGTGCAGGCAAGGTGGAGTCGGTGGAGGAAAATGGCTGGAGTGATTTGTAAAAGAAGGCTATCTGCCAGAGTGAAAGGGAAAGTTTATTGGACTGTGGTGAGACCGGCTATGTTAAGATGGTTTAGAGTAGGGTTTTGGAGACAAGGTGAGAGACGCGATTGAAATGGTTTGGACATGTGCAGAGGAGGGACATGTGGTATATAGGAAGAAGAATGGTGAGGATCTAGCCACCAGGGCGAAGTAAAAGAGTAAGGCCCAGGAGGAGGTTCATGGATGTGGTAAGTGAAGACATGCAGGTAGTTCATTTGAAAGAGGACAGAGTAGTATGGAGAGAGATGATCTGCTGTGGCGCCCCCTAATGGGAGCAGCCAAAAGAAGAAGATGTTAATTTGATATATATATTAGCAGTCAAAAGTTTGGAAACACCTTTTCTTTATGTGGGTTGTTTTTAGTGACTTTTATTTCTTTATTTCTATTTTTTTTATTTATGTTTTTGACATTGTACATTAATACTGAAGACATCCATACTATGAAAGAACATGGAATAATGAAGTAGATAAAAAGTGTTAAACAATCAAGGAAATGTTTTTTCTTTTAGATTGTCCAATGTAGCTCCATTTAGCTTTGTTGACAACAGAATTTTAATGTTTGAGAGTAAATATGTTTTGCTGGTATCCTATAAGTAGAGTTCAATAAAAGAGGACAAACAAGATTTATAAAAAAATAAACTTATTTATTCACAAAATATATACATACTCACATATACAATTAATTTTAGCAACATTTTTATAGTAAAAACATACAAAATATATAAAAAGCAAACTGTTTTTAGCTTATTATTTAAACATACAAATTCAAGCACCAATGTCTAACCAAGGTTCGTTAGGTATTACAGACTCGTATTGTTCATAGTTCAGTTTCTTTGATGCCAGATCCGGAGATAAAGTGCTGTGAGTTATCGACTTTTACAGAAGCAGATGTGGTCTGAGTCTCCGTCTCTGGTGTTTCCTCTGCTTTGTATTTTGTGAAACTGGTGTTCCAAAAGCCTTAAGAGAGAGAGAGAGAGAGAGATAGATTAAGAAAGAGTTTAAGCTGTTTGAATAAAGTTGCCTACTTATAATCTCTACATTGATAATTGTTTATTAAAAGTTAAGACTGTACCTTGTCCTCTCTGTTGCTGTTTTTGCCTCTCTTCACTGCTAGATTTTGATTTGCTGCTCTCTACTGACTGATCAGACTCTTCATTCTCTGTGGTTATAAAAAAAGAATTGTTAGCAACCAGATATAATTATATAACAATCATATTTAGGATTCATTGCATATAATAAACTTTTGTGAATTTCAGATTCTTTGAACTGCTACCTTTTTTCCAGGCAACATGTGCTTTCCTGAGGCGAACCAGGAAGAATGTAAGCACCACAAACAGGCAGATGATGAGGCATGTGACCAGCATCACAAGCAAAGCAGAATTTCCCTTTTTTCTTTGTCTGTCTACATGCAAGTTTTCATTCCCTAAAAGGACAAACATGATTAATTTCTGTATCAAAAAACAATCTAGTTCATAGCTATTTATTTCAGAAGGTAAAAAAATCTATCACTACTTAAAAACTAAGGAAAGGTTTATCATATTTAACACACCTATCTTATAAACTGTAACTATGACTAGTTTTAGACTGTTTAATTACTTACCAGTATTATTGCTTGATGACTCGATGCTGGTATTTAATTGTGTGCCCTCTGTTGTTTCAGATAGTATTTCAGTAGTTTTATTTGCTGATGTGCCCTCTGTTGTTTCAGATATTGTTTCTGTAGTTTCATTTGCTGCAATGAAAATTGTAAGATAAGTAATTGTAACATAATTGTGTATGTATGTTGTCGTGCACAGTGGTCAAGAAAAGTAAAAACATAAAAATAAAAAACTGCTTTTATAGGCTAAAATGGCAGGTATTCAGCATGACCTCGAGCAATAGCAGGAAACTGGTTATCATAAACCTAAATGGAACGGAACCCTAATTAATGTCATTGCTAATACTTGCATTTGCCCTACTATTTCAAACCAAAATGACTGCTGTGAAAAAGATCTAATACACCAGGTTTGTGCAAGACACACTTCTTCTGCACTGTTATGTGATGTTAAAATTCAGACTGTGTACATCCTCACCAGTAGTGTTGTTGCTTAAAATGCTTGTGCGGCCATTTGATGAAGTGTCTTCTGTGGTTTCGTTTACTGCAACAAAACATTTCAGAGAACAAATTATTAATATTGACATTACAGAGACATTTGTAACTTGTTTTTAAAGCATTTGTTGAGTTGGTGTCAACATACAGGATACATCTAGAATGGTCAGTGTCTATGAATTTCTTACCTGTTGTTTTACTGTCATTTGTTGTTTTTGACTCTGAATGACTATTGGTGAAGCCTGAAAAGAAAAGATCATATTTAATAATAATGCAGGTGGAAGTAAATTCTGCTTAGTCTGTGTTCAATTTAACTATTCACCACTAGGTGACGCAATAGTCCAGATTCCTGCAAACCACTTTCTCATGTATAATGCTTTGCTGAACATGTATTAAATTTCTGTTTTTTTGTAAAAATACTTGTGCTTACTTGTACTGCTAAAAATGGTTGGAATGACTGTGCTCTCTGTAGAACCAAGTGTGGTAGTTAAATGTTTTGATGAGGTTGTTGTGTCTTCATCTGCACAAAAAGATAAAATACATTAATAATTAAAACAAGTAGTTGTTTCTTTTCACAAAAAAAAAAATTTCAAAGAAGTTAATCATGTGTTATGTTGAAAGCTAAAAAAAGGAAGACACCAAAGATCCACTCCGTAATATGTGCTTTCAATTTAGCCGAAACCACAAAATTCCCCCAAAATAGTTTGTTCCTATTAATGGTAAAATGCCTATTAAGGTCAGAGAACTATACCATACTGCTCTTCTCAGATGTTTTTTTACACATGCACATGTACTTACTCTGCATTCCTAAGTGTATGAAGTTTTCCACTGTGGAACCGTAGAGAGCTGGATGACGAACCACGCACTTCACTGTAACTCTCTTTTTAGGAATATTGACATTCAGCTGGCTACTAGCCGTGAATTTGTTGGATGCATTTTTTAACTCATAGTATGGGAGAGCTGAAAATAAATAATGATTTTTTTTTTAAGAAAACTATTCAGTTTGATTATAGCACACAAATATGACAGCAGAAAATAAATTAAAAAATAAAAATAAAAAAATCACATAAATCTACAAATATAATATTTGATAATAAACAGTTGGAATCTGATGTAATAATCCAACCTATAAACATTTTGACATATGATATTGTCAATTCATTTGTGGTTTTGTTTGGTGTAAACATTGCCGATTACATAGATATGTACTTACGATGAATCTCTAGGCCATTGTCCATTATCCATGAGAGTTTGGGTGGATGTTCATTCGCTGAAGCAGAGCATTTAACAATAACTTTATCCTCTTGCTCGAACTTTTCCAGCTTTGGAGCACCTATGAGTTTAGCAAATAATAGATTTTTGCATTCAGCATGACAATGAATCCATGAATTACATGGATAACACATAATTGAATCTTTTCTTCCTTTTCAAATCTCATCTCAGATTAAAGTATTAAGCAGTTAAATTAGTTCAACCATGCAAGCCCTATGCAGTATTAAAACCCATTTTGATCCTATTTGTTAATTTAACAGTGCTAATAGAAAAAAGGTTTGTACTCACCTACAACAATAACTTTATATCTTTTCGTCGAGGCTTGCTTGTTGTAACGTAAACATTTGTAAACACCTCCATTTCTGAATGTTATATCAGTCACTTGTATTGAAAATTTCGATTTGGTTAAAGCGACGAATTGGTTCCTTTTCTCCTTCAAAACTGAAAATTAATATGGGGAGAGACATATGATTATTTTGTTAGATAGAAAAATCAAAGAATTCCAGTAGTAGACTCATAACTATGTTTAATCTCTATCCTTCTAAATAGCATCACTACCAGAGTAGCCCAAACAGCATTTTTACCTTTGTCTTTGTTGAAGAACATAATTAAGCCATCTGGGTTTCTCCACTCCACTGCATCCTTCATACTTTTGATAGGGCATGTCAAAGTCAGAGTGTCTCCTCGCATTACCGAAATATGCTTCAGTGCCAAGCACTGTGTTAAACCTGTAAGACAAACAGCATGTCTGTGTGACATAAGGGTATAATAAATATTGACTATGCAACACTTTAAATGTGCATCATGTCTTAAAAGCAAACCATATCCTACTGTAAACTTGCAACATCTCTGTGGCTACTTACTACTTGTTTAAAATGTCAGTACAGTACAGTCAATGAGTGGGCAAAAAAAAAAAGTGTATAATTGCCATTTGTAAATGGAAGATAAGGGGGCAGATAAGATTTACTCCACTGTGACTCATAATGCTACTCTCTTTGTGCTCAGGGGGGCTGCAGACAGCAGACAGGAAAGTGAGGGTTTCGGCACAAGCATGAGTGTAAACTGAGAGTGGTCGATATATATGTGTGTATGTGGTGAGAATGTTGTTAAACAGGAAATTGAGTTTAGATATATAACATTCATGGCTGTAGGTGTAATTTCTTTAGTCATATGCACAAAGAAGACATGTGGGTGATCAACACCTCTGCTAAATCTATGTCCAGAACTGTAGGTGAAGGTCTGAGTGGGAAATTCTCTAAATATTTTTTCTTTTTCCTTATATGACCTGTGACTAACATACCTTATTTCATTTGGAAAAAGTTTAATTTTATATATACGTATATACAGTACATACACGTATATATGTAAATGTATACGTATATACAATTAAACTTTTTCCAAATGAAATAAGGTATGTTAGTTTTAAATGAAAATATTTGTGTATTCTATTTTTTTATTTATATAATAGCCACAAATAATCAAACTTCTTAACAATGTTTACGATTAACTACACATGATTACTGCTTGTCTGTTGTAAATAAATATCTATTATAACCTTATAAGTTCCCCCTGATTACATTGCAGTGGTTCGGCACAAAGATTGCATTTTAAGAAACAATTTGAACATTATAATAAATCATTTCAGGTATCAAACTCAATGCTTCTATTGAACAAGAAATGTACAATCTTGTTCCTAATTGCACACACTACAGATAAGTTAAAATTCATTCTAAAATCAAATTATTTCAATTTTAAAATAATAATACAATACCCTTGAATGGGCTTATCTAGTGAAACTGTAATAAATAATATAGTCATGATCTTACTCACCTCCTGTGATCAACAAGAGAAAGCGAATGTGTGTATTCAGTGTGTACTGCATAGTGCAAGGCATGAGTGAGGTCTGAAGCTGACTTCCTCTCTCACTGCTTTTATAAACACAAAGGCTTCCATGACATCATTTATATGTCATGGAAGTCCCACGTACCACTTTGCTTTTTTAACTTTCAGGGGCATTTTGTCCATTCGCTGCTTCTGTATTTTCATCAAGTGACCAGTGACTGCTTACGTGATACTGATTGGGGCAGTCCAAGAACAATAATACCTGAAAAGAATCCAAGCCTGGTTTATAGTAAAGTCATTCATTTATTTGTCCTGCAAAATGAAAGTCAGGTTTTACAACCTGTATTTGCATAAATACAGCATAAATAAGCTACATTAATTAACCAACACCCACAATGGAAGCATTGTTAATATGGTGACAAATGTTATTTTCTGGACAATGGGATGATTAGCAGTATTATAGCGCCAAATTATTACTAACAACAATTGACTATAAAAACTAGTTTTAAACAGAAACGCACAGATTTTTTTTTACTTTGCCCCCCCAGTACTCCACTGATACCACACTATTTACTACTATTTACTCTTGTCTGGATTAACTTTTGTGTAGAATAATTGTTATTTGTTTAATTGTTTTTTTTCTGCATGCTTTGCCTTTTCAGTATGCTGGTTTTCAAATATTTTCATATATACAGTATAGCTCTATATACGTATATATATATATATATATATATATATATATATATATATATATATATATATATATATATATATATATATATATATACATATTCCTGAAAAGGTAGGAACATGAGGAACCTAAAAAACAGATTTCTGTATGTCGACCACATTTCTCATGGACTGGAGAGTGGGTGGTTGGGGTGTAAATGGAAGTGGGTGAGGGTTATAAGTCATGTCTTTGACATGCATCATTGAGAGTCTGATTGTGGTCTGGTAATGGAAGGTGATTGTTTGATAGTATAGTGCATTGACATAACAGTAAGTCCAATGAGTGTAAAAGAAAAAACTGAAGAGCAAATCTGGGGACATGTGTTGGTGTGTTTGTGTGCAGCTGTGTAAGCTGTCCATTACGTTGTTTCTTGGTACAAATGGTTAACCATTCATGACTGCATCATTGTGGGGTGATTTTTGGGCACCTTTGTGCATGGCATACATTTACAGTTATTATCACTCATACACTATACTCTTCAGTGATCCATACAGGCCTTGTTGCTATATATACTTTTGTTTATTAAAAATTGTTTTATTAAGATTTGAACAAAAGGTAGTTTTGAATATTCCCAGTTTGATCTTATATGTTACATATTTCACTGTTTGTCAGCATCTGTTTTGTTAGTTGACACTGATTAAAAACAGGAATGCCCCTGAGCTCAGTTTATCTATATAATAGGGATATATGCTTTACTGCATGTTGTATTTTGTTCTTTAAAAAAATGATTTGATCTAAGATGTTGTTTAGGACCAAACTACACTGGGGAAACTTTTTACTTCTCATTTCACCACGCTGTTTCTCTGCCCTTTTCTTGTTAGTGCTTCCTGTTAGATTTTGGGGAGATCAGTGGACATTACATAATTTTTTTGTGGTTTTTTTTTTTTTTATATTTTACTTTAAAAAACAGGACTTAAAAAAACTGTGTGGCCTAATACCCTGGATAGGATCATGACCTCGTTGTAATTTGTAGTTGCCGTTAAGACAGAACTTCTTTAGCAGTTATGAAGTCAATTAATTTTTTAAAAATAAAAACAGTGCACCTTTAATTTAGGATTTATCCAAATTATTTTATTCTGACATATTCAAGTATATTTATAAATCCCACTTCACCTTTTTCCCTGCCTTATAGCTATAATAGTAGTGTTATTGTTTGTATAATTACAAAAGAGATCATTATAAGTAAAAAACTCTATAATATCATAAAAACTTTCGAAGATCACAACAAAATGCAATATTTTTATTTAAAAAAATTAGGATGGTCAATATTTGATTATAATTATGATTTTTTACACACGACCACAGGCCTAACTTTCCTAACTGAATATTTAAAAACAGCATATCTACAGAAACTACCTAACTATCTATAACTGTCTATAACTGTTACTTTTACTTTCACAATAGGTTTAAATTTAGATGATCTGAAGACACTCTAAACTGTAGGCTACTTTGTCACTGGGGTTGTACAGTCTCTCTTTAAACATGTATCTC
Organism: Silurus meridionalis; assembly: GCF_014805685.1. Classification (NCBI taxonomy): domain Eukaryota; kingdom Metazoa; phylum Chordata; class Actinopteri; order Siluriformes; family Siluridae; genus Silurus; species Silurus meridionalis. The sequence continues at coordinate 17,286,026 of NC_060894.1, forward strand.
TTAAAGTAAAACATGTCATAATTACATAATAATTTAAGTTCCTAATTAGACAACTGAAGCTTTACTCTCGCTTATCAATAGCACATCGTGAAGCATTTTCTGGGTAAATGACACTCACTAAAGGTGTTACTCCATTATTTCTGAATGTGGTTCTTATAAGGGTAAGAAAGTCCCGACTTATGTAGCCATCTTAAAGTTGTGACATGTAACCTTACATAATCAAGTGGTCATTGCATACTCAACTTGTAAGGGTTGTTATTTGTAAATTTAATGTTCACATGTACAACGTGGCATCAGATTTCTTTCTACCATTTAGACACATCCTTCCTCTGTTATTCAAAGAGAACTGCAGTTGATATTAATTTTAAGACCACTTACTTTAAAATCTAAAAATTTATAAATATAATTGTATTTATACTGAAAGGTTGATTGGTGATGAATTAGGTGGCTATGAACAACACCAAACGAATCTTTAGTTAGTATGATGTTTCTCTAGATTTTGGTTGTCATTTGGTTAGTTGGCTATATTGCTGTCACTTCGATGGCATGTATATGGCTATAAGTGAATTGTTCAGCTTCAGTGACCACAGTTTCATTTCAGATGCCATTGTCTGATTAGCAAAAAGCTCTACAACTCTGTGGTTTAAATCTGACATGAAGCATTGGCCTTTCAAGGTCAGTCATGTTGTACGTCCCAAGGTGATGCATCCAAGAACCAAGTGACTATAATTCTTCAATTTAATATGGATTTTCCACTTTATTCCTTTGTTGCAACTAAAGTCAAAATAAGTATGTCAGCTTGAGTGACCATATTGTGTTATGGTCTATCTTCAGATGCTTGATTAGCAGAAGATTTGGAGATCTGATGGTCTTTTCAAGGTCATTGCTGATGATGGACATCCCAAAGTGGAAGTTTAAAGACATAAAGGAACATTTAAGAACTTCTGTGAGGAAATCCCCTCTATAGTGTCAAGAGGTCATGATGACGGAGGCCTACATTGAAAATGTAAATTCCTTACAAAATCAAATAATTCAGTTCAGTGTGGCAGATGGAAGAATTTCGTCTGTTAAATAAGTTTATTCCATGACACATCCCACGGGTTGAGGTAAACTGGGAAGTCTGGTCGGATTTGCATGGAGGTTTCAGTCCAGCATGATCTCGAAGTAACCAGAACGTTCCATCTGCAGGTGCGATGCGTTCTCTTGCGGCTGCGCGGAATCTGATTGGCTGTCGGCTGCACACGGAACTCAGGGATAAAGCTCTCTGCAGTCTTCTGTCCTTCACACACACACACAAACACTAAACAGCTCTCGCTCTTACACACACACACACACACACACACACCGCACATCCACGGAGCGGCTGAACGGGCACGGCAAAGGAAGAAAGCATCGGGTAACTCACATTCCCTATTACTCATATCTTATTATGTTTTCAGAATGAACCTGCATGATGAGTTCAAATCAGTAAAAACTGTCATGTAAGAAAATGGATTTTAACATTAGATGGGATTTTTTTTTATTATGGTAGCAGCTTGTGCATGATACATTTGGGGATACCGGGGAAGGTGCTGGATGTAGGCATCTAGAGACCATCGGTTGGGGAAAGGGGAGCATTATTTCGATCCTGTCTGTAGACTGGTAATAGGGTTAATCATGGATTGGTTGGACATTGCCATTTAAAAGCGTCTGTCCAAACACTGCATCGTTATTAGGTTTTGCGCAGCAGGCGGATTGTATCGATATACAGTATACAGGGAGGAGGTATGAAGCATTTTGCAACATTTTGTACATTGATATTCATCCAAAGGCCTCATATGTTACATCAGTACTTCAGCTCCTATTTCAACGACCTATATTCTATTTGTCTCGATAAGAATCGATTCTATAAATGTTAATTGTGTTCAAGATATAATCCGAAATTATGAATTCGGATTCAAATCTGTGGAATAAACCTGTAGTTAATATGAGGTGATTCACTTGTACTGAGCTTAGATGGCTATACTTTGCACTTGTCTTTATTAAGGGTATTATTGGGCTTGGAAGGTTCTGGAAAACCCAGCCCTGATGAATATTTTACAGCCATACCTCATCCTACTTCGTTGTCATCTGAGAACGGAGCGTTAAATGATATTATCTTCTAGTTCAGAGACTTTTTATTAATAATAATAATAATATCAATAATAACAACAACAATAAAAAATCTAATTTTAGGACTATTTGCAGTAAATTAGGTGGAAAAAACAAGTTGTGGCATATAGCCTTACATCATTTCTGTGGATAGTCTAGTCTGATTGTACGGATTGTCACTGGTGCATTTCAGGTTTCAAAGTACAATGTGGGATCAGGTTTATTTGACCATTTAGACACATGACTCCTTTGGGTTTTTTTCCCCCACAGACATCATGTCAAAGGGAACTGCTGTTGGCATTGATCTAGGGACCACTTACTCCTGTGTGGGAATCTTCCAGCATGGCAAAGTTGAAATTATTGCCAATGATCAAGGAAACAGGACCACACCAAGCTATGTGGCCTTCACCGATACTGAAAGGTTGATTGGTGATGCAGCTAAGAACCAAGTGGCCATGAACCCCACCAACACAATCTTTGGTTCGTACAAATTTTCCCTTTATACTATTAACAATTTGTAGATGTCTAAAATGTTTTCTTGTTAATTCAATCGCAAATTGTTAAGCTCGAATGAACATGGTGTGGTACGATCTCATTTCAGATGCTAAGCGTTTGATTGGCAGAAGATTTGAGGATACGGTGGTTCAGTCTGACATGAAGCATTGGCCTTTCAAGGTCATCAGTGATGGCGGACGTCCCAAGGTGGAGGTGGAATATAAAGGAGAGACTAAGAATTTCTACCCTGAGGAAATATCCTCCATGGTGTTGGTCAAGATGAAGGAAATTGCCGAAGCTTACCTCGGAAAGGTGAGTGTGGGATTGTTTTTGTTTTTGATGATGTCTTACAGAATCAAAGAGCATGTTTATTGTTTATCACTCAACAAGATTTTAAGTACCAGTAAAACTTTTGTTGCAGTCTGTCAGTAATGCTGTGATAACAGTACCAGCTTACTTCAACGACTCTCAGCGTCAAGCTACAAAAGACGCTGGCACGATCTCTGGTCTGAATGTTTTACGAATTATTAATGAGCCCACTGCGGCTGCCATTGCATATGGTCTGGACAAAAAGGTAAGAACATTGTGGGGTTGAAATCAATTTATATTTATTTATTTCATTTAAACTTTCTTAGTAGCTGGCTTGTAAATATTTAGTATTTGACATTTTAGGTTGGCTCAGAGAGGAACGTTCTCATCTTTGATCTTGGTGGTGGCACTTTTGATGTCTCCATCCTGACAATTGAAGATGGTATTTTTGAGGTCAAATCCACTGCTGGTGACACTCACCTGGGTGGTGAAGACTTTGACAACCGCATGGTGAACCACTTCATTGCTGAGTTCAAGCGAAAATACAAGAAGGACATCAGTGACAACAAAAGAGCTGTACGCCGTCTGCGCACTGCCTGCGAGCGGGCCAAGCGCACTCTGTCCTCCAGCACTCAGGCCAGTATTGAGATCGATTCCCTTTACGAGGGTGTCGATTTCTACACCTCCATCACAAGAGCTCGTTTCGAGGAGCTCAACGCTGACCTCTTCCGTGGAACCCTGGACCCAGTCGAGAAATCTCTCCGTGACGCTAAATTAGACAAAGCTCAAATCCACGACATTGTCCTTGTTGGTGGCTCCACCCGCATCCCCAAGATTCAGAAACTCCTCCAAGATTTCTTTAATGGCAAGGAGCTGAATAAGAGCATCAACCCTGATGAGGCCGTGGCTTATGGTGCAGGTTAGTAACAATAGGTTTATTTATTTTTCAGATTAATGATCTCGCAATGATGAAGTTGATTCCTGCCATTTGTAGTTTCCACCAGAGGTTGTAAAAGACCAAAGACGGCCCAAGTACCTTCCTTGGATGTCTGAGCGACAGAAAATAGTTAAAATTTTCCCAATATCCATCTGAAAAGACTAATCTTCAGTTGTAATTTTCAGCTGTCCAGGCTGCCATCCTGTCTGGAGACAAGTCTGAAAATGTTCAGGACCTGCTGCTGCTGGATGTCACCCCTCTGTCTCTTGGTATTGAGACTGCTGGTGGTGTCATGACTGCTCTGATCAAGCGCAACACCACAATTCCAACCAAGCAGACCCAGACTTTCACCACCTACTCCGACAACCAGCCTGGTGTGCTGATTCAGGTTGGAACCAGATGTATTTTGTGATGTTCTTTGAGAGCAATGGCATGTTAAATGCTAACTTGTTGTTACTTGGTTATTTAAGTGAGATTTCATGTTCACCAGGTGTATGAAGGTGAGCGAGCTATGACCAAGGACAACAACCTGCTGGGCAAATTTGAGCTCACTGGAATTCCACCTGCCCCTCGTGGTGTTCCTCAGATTGAGGTCACATTTGATATTGATGCTAATGGTATCCTTAATGTATCTGCTGTTGACAAGAGCACTGGCAAAGAGAACAAGATCACAATCACTAATGACAAAGGTAGGTTGACTTCCTGATTTATTTTTGCAGGGTGACTTCCTATTCAGTTTCATTCTGGTTTCTTAGATTTTTTTTTTCTTTTTTTTTTCAATAGGTCGTCTCAGTAAGGAGGACATTGAGCGCATGGTGCAGGAGGCTGAAAAATACAAGGCTGAGGATGATGTTCAGCGTGACAAAGTCTCTTCTAAGAATAGCCTGGAGTCCTACGCTTTCAACATGAAGTCCACTGTGGAGGATGAGAAGTTGCAGGGTAAAATCAGTGATGAGGATAAGCAGAAGATCATGGACAAATGCAATGAGATAATTAGCTGGCTTGATAAGAACCAGGTAATCTTAACTGTTTTCTCGCTAGCAGCTTTCTTAACAGCTTAGCCAGATGACAAAATCTTTGCTATTAGATGTCTATAACATTTATTCATTTTGCAGACTGCAGAAAAAGAAGAATATGAGCATCAGCAGCAGGAACTGGAGAAAGTTTGCAACCCCATAATCACCAAACTGTACCAAAGTGCTGGAGGTATGCCGGGTGGAATGCCAGGTGGAATGCCCGGTGGATTCCCTGGTGCTGGTGGTGCTCCCTCTGGTGGTGGATCTTCTGGACCAACCATTGAAGAAGTTGATTAAAGATAGCATTGGCATAGACTAACTATATTCTGTTTTTTTTCCCCAGTAGGCCTGATCTGTATGCAGTGTATTATGATAATTAAATAGTTATTTTGTGAGCTGAGAAAAAAATGCACTTTAAAGCAAGTATGAAGACCCTACACTGAGTGAATAAACAATTCCTGAATGTCACGTTTCTTGTCATCCAGCGCATTGTAAACAATTGTTTATATATCATATTTAATATGCAAGTGATAAGTGTTTTACATGTACTTGTGCTATTACACTGACAATACAGTGCATTGTATTACAGATATAGTGGGTAAATCATGTTTTTTGGATTCCGTTTGTGGATTAGTCTTGCATGTACAAACAATGTGAGACTATTCTATTTCAGCAAATTCTTTTGCAGTGATGCCTATCCCAGAATCTCTGGTAATAAGGCAGGAGGAGTACACCATGCCCACTGCACAGAATGCACACACATTCACACACTCATTCCAGGACATTAACAATTCAATTAATGTTATTACTCGCATAAGCCAAAAGGAAAGTCTATGCTTCCTTTTGTAAAAATTAATTGATTGGTAAATTGTAGCTTGAGAATCTGCACCACGTGTCATGCATGCTTACATGTTTACACTGCAAGAAGAGGTTGTCCTGTAAGCTGAATGAATAGATGTTTTCAACCTGGTTGTAGGAATCATTGGGTCTCTTTCTGTCAAATAAAAAGTGATATGACTCAGTAGCATGTCCTCTTTTGAGTGGATGAACCTACAACAATAGTGTTAACCCTCTCAGTGATGTGCAGTGAGGTCAAGGCCGGGTGAGGCACTGGGCACAGCCAGATTTACACATATATGAACCCCAAAAAGATTAAATTATTAAATTTACAATAACTTAGTTTGATTAGGCAAAGTAATTTGGGTGTTATACGATCAGAACTCAGCCTTTCGCAGGCCCTCATCATTGCACAAGGGGTAATGGCTGCCCCTTATTGTACTTATTTTTAAATGCAGTTAGCATTTAAATAGCAATCATAGCAGTAATGGTAATAGCAACAAATATGTAAAATAATTGGAAAGCAATTATATGCAAACAAGAAGTCTACGTATTTTGGTGATATTCACACAAATAGTTATAGGAATGCACTTATTCCCAATGCTCAGGTCAGTTTCTATGTGATTTTTAACTAAACCTGGATGCAAATCGTTGATTTTGACAATAAAAACGACCAGAATCATACAGAAATGCCATTTATAACAGATCAGAGAAAAAAAAATTACAATTTCACATTTCAATACATTTATTTCTTGTTGGAATTTAACAAACGAGGCACTGCCTCACCTGCCCCTCTGCATGTCTCCAAACCCTCCATGACCCAGAGTGGTGTTGTGAGACTTCAGTCATTAACTGTTTTCAATAATGTTTCATTATTGATAGCTAGTTCTTACTTATAGCCAGAGTGGCCCATTTGTTGAAAGGAACAACATAAGGGGAGATTACAGGTAGGGCAGGGTGGTTCATTCGTTAAATCTCTGGGTACTGATCAGAATTGTGGAGGGTCAAGCCCCAAGCTTAACCACCAAGCTGCCACAGTAGGGCCCTTGAATAAGGCACTCGTCATGCCCTAGCTGCGGTGCGGTACCATAACTGACCCTGTGCTTTTACTCCAGCTTCCTAACAATGTGAGATATGTGAAAACTACACATGAAAACTACACATATGTGAAAAAATTTCCCTTTGGGATGAATAAAGTACTTTAAAAAAGATACATAATTATTCAGTGGGCTCAATAAGGAAAGTTGCCCCTTCCAAGATGGTGGTGCTGTTAACGTGTCTAGCTTCACAGAATGCTGGATCTACAGCTTATAATGTCTCTGTGATGATACAGGGAAAGTTTAATGATCCTGAATTTAACCTATTCTCAACCAGGTTATGTGTACAAGATGAGTGGAAATTGGCATGTGTCCAAATAAAACAACCGCTCCACTGTGGAAAAAACAGATTAGCATAAAAGAAGCCCAGAGCTGGCTCACAGAGCTGGCTTTTTTTTCCCAGTACAATTAAGTCTTAGCTTTGCATATATATCATACATATATCGCTAACATTGTATATTACAGTCATGTGCCACTGGCTTTTTTATTTTTTTGGTTGTTTTTTAATATGAAAAAAAAATGCAGGAGCGCTATAGGAGACACCCGCTACGTCATCAAAACGCGCCAGGTTGTAAGAGGACCCCGGTACGCCTCGTGTTTTCGCATGCAGTAGTGTCTGTCATTCTATCAGCGGCTGATACATCTGACACTAAAAGCCAATCTAAATAATAATTATTCGTCAATAGGTGGTTTGATCATGAGCTCTCAGATAACGTGTGTTGGATGGGTGAGGAGAGGAGTGACTAAGGAAACACCAGATAAAGTGGAATTGAGCAAAGAGGAGCTGCAGCGCATCATAGCCGAGGCAAAAGATGAATTAAGTCATGATGGCGAGGATGAGGATGAAGAAGTGGAAGCGTGCACCGTGAGTGAGCAGGAGACGACCGAATCTCAGTCAGCCTCAGACATGACAGCTGCTGATGAAGCAAACCCAGAGAAAGATGATTTAGCTGAGTATGAACTGGACAAATATGATGAGGAAGACCTTGAAACTGCTAACCTGGGGGACGGTCTGGCAGGTCTGGCAGTGTATGGCAGTAACGAAGAAGATCCTTATGTCACCATTAAAGACACAGACCAGTATGAACGAGAGGACTTCCAGATCAAACCTACCGATAACCTCATTTTGGCCGGTAGGGCTGAAAAGGATTGTTGCAACCTCGAAGTTTATGTGTATAATTCTGAAGAGAACTCCCTGTATGTCCACCACGACATCCTCTTGCCTGCTTATCCGCTGAGTGTCGAGTGGCTGAACTTTGATCCCAGCCCTGATGAAGGTACAGGGAATTATGCGGCTATAGGAAACATGACCCCGGTTATTGATGTGTGGGATCTGGATGTGGTGGATAGCTTGGAGCCTGTGTTTTCTCTGGGCAGCAAGAAGACCAAGAAGAAAAAGAAGAAGAATGCTGCCCAGCCAATTGAGGGCCACACCGATGCGGTATTGGATTTGTCCTGGAACAAGATGGTTAGGAATGTCTTGGGAAGTGCTTCTGCTGATGAGACAGTGGTTCTTTGGGACCTTGTGCAGGGCAAACCAGCAACAACTCTAAGACGTCACACAGACAAGGTCCAGACTCTGAAATTCCACCCTTTCGAGGCGCAGACTCTTATCACCGGGTCTTATGATAAATCGGCAATCTTGTACGACTGTCGCAATCCAGAATCCAGCAATCGTGTCTGGCGCTTCAGTGGTCAGGTGGAGCGCCTGGCGTGGAATCACTTCTCCCCATGCAATTTCCTTGCCAGTACAGAGGATGGCTTTATTTACTGTTTAGATGCCAGATCAGACAAGCTGGTCTTCACGCTGAGGGCACATGAAGGAGAGGTGTCCGGTATGGACCTGAGCAGTCAAGTGAGCGGTTGTCTGGTTACTAGCTCTGCTGACAAACACGTGAAAGTCTGGGATATTCTCGGAAACAAGCCCAAGCTCGTTCATTCCAGAGACATGAAAATGGGAATACTGTTCTGTGCGGCTTGCTGTCCTGATCTACCCTTTGTTTATGCATTTGGAGGACAGAAGGATGGGCTGCGAGTATGGGACATTAGTGATGTAGCTGCAGTGGCAGAGGTTTTTGGCAGTCGGGAGCGCTTGGTTGCCAACACCATGACTTCGGGCTCAAGCAGCAGTGCGGCTGAAATGGAGATCTCTTAATAGAACAGCCAGAGACTTTTTGTACAAAGAATTGTTTCTCAAATACTAAAAAAGGCTAATTGTGTCTAGAGAAAATACATCAGTTTATACTTTGTTTCTGGTATACAAGATGAAAACATATACAATTAGTACAAAAATATATGTACATTTTTAAAAAATCATTAAACAGATGTTTAATTCTCAAAACTTGTGTTTTTAATATCAAACATTGTTTCTATTCTATTAAAAAAGCAATCAAATTCATCTTAAGCAATTGCTATTATTATCAAAGTTGTTGAGGATTCAGAGCCTTAATTCAGTATACAGTCTGAGTAGTATGTGGCATGGAACCATACAGATACGCACGCACTATGTGCAAACACTGCCAGGTTTTTGGGAAGTAAGAGGAAACCAGAGGAAAGCTGTATGTTAAGATAGGTATTGACATTCATTGTTTGCATACATTGTTAATTTTTGGTAACTTTTTACCTTTAAAAATTGTATAATTCTATGTAAAGTGCTAATATTGACATATCACTTACCTGATATAACAAGTCTGTAGGTGAACTGGGTGTGTTCGAGTAGTAAAAAATGCCATCGTAGTCCATGACCAGGACTAAGAGATGTATGTAGCATCATTAAATGTCATGATAAGAAAGTACAAAAATAAAACTTACATACAGAATATATGTTGTTGCTATATTCATTTTCTTCTTAAAAAAATATCATGGGTGCCATTAGGGAAGCCATTAAAGCAGGTCTTTTTCTTACCTTTTTTCACACCCTAGGTGAGATTTCACCCCTGTTCTTCTAAACATGGTCAGGGTATACATCCTATAACAGTTGATTCGCTGAAAAAAGGATTTATTCAATGTCAAATTATGCTAGTTGTAATTAACTAACAGTCTGTCACAGCATTTTTATCTGTGGTGTACCAGACTTCATCCGGTTTAAATGACAAAATCTTGAAACTTTTAAAATGAGAAAGCTACAGAATGCAAAATAAATGGTGTAACAATGCAATGCACATTGCATGACGTCTCTTGAATTCGTTCCTTAGAAACCATGCTTTTTAATATTACAAAGTATTGAATACACTGATCAGGCATAACATTATGACTGGTCAAGTGAATAACACTGATAGTCTCTTTATCATGACACTTGTTACTGGGTGGCATATATTAAATTGTGATGGCTAGACAGCTGAGTCAGAGCATCTCCAAAACTGCAGCTCTTTTGGGGTGTTTCTGGTTTGCAGTAACTATCAAAAGTGGTCCAATGAGTGAACAATAGTGAATCAGCAACAGGATCATGGGTGGCCAAGGCTCATGGATGCACATGAGGAGCGAATCCCATGTGGTCCGATCAAACAGACGAGCTACTAAAGCTCAAATTTCTGAAGTAGTTAATGCTGTTAATGCTCCACAGGTCAGGACTGTGTTGACAGCAAAAGGGAGACCAACATAATATTAGGCAAGTGGTCATAATGTTATGTCTAGTCAGTGTAAGTAGAGTACCAGTAAATCTGGCCATTTGTTGCTATAGTTTACTGTAGTTCATGTCAAAGTTTCCTAGAATTGTACACTAGTCATAAATATGAAAGCGGTAGCTCAGTTATTATAACATTCAACTTCTGGTTGGAAGGTTGTCAGTTCAAATCTCAGCACCATCAAGCTGCCACTATTGGGCCATTGAGCAACACCCTTTACTCCTCACTTCCTCAGGTTTATAGAAGATATCATTGTAAGACACTTTGGACAAGGTCATCTGCCACATGCCATAAATATAAAAGCCAGTGTTATTTTTTTGGATCCAAGTGCATTGTTTTTATTTATTTATTTATTTTTTACTTCACAATGATGAAAAATAACCGACATGGTCAAAAGCATACATTTATTATTGGGTTCTTATAGTTTGTAGTCTGTTTGGTCACTTTTTCTGATTTTTATTACCACATTTCTACTATTGCATTGGGTAAGGAGCATTAGGATAAACTTAATTGAATTAGTGGACACAAAACCTAGCGGAAAATGTTCAAAATATCAGCCAGAGTGTGGACATCAGTGGGAGTGTACCAGCATTACAGCATGAACTCAAAACCGGAAGAGACAGGGATTGCATAAAAGTCATTTAGAAAAATCAAGAAATAAGAAAAAAAAATTTGCTCGAAAGTTAGAATATATACCTTATTTTTTAAAAATGATAAAGGGATTGCCAAATGTTAGGAAATATTTTTCTTCCTGTTTGAACTCGTCTCTATGATTAACTTGAGGCTCTGAGACTGGTGGAACTATTTTACAGCCTATGGCGTTCCCGGACTTTTTCTTTGGCGCACCGGAAATAATAGTGCGGATCCATGTGCGCACTATTGTGACGACATTTCTAGACGCTTCCACGTTTTCTCCAAACTTCTGGTTGTAGTTGTTTTTGAAAGGCAGCAAAGGGGTTCTCCATACAATGTCGGTGATCGGCGAAGAGTCTGTCCGCGGGGTCATGTTTAAAGACATAAACGCGGACGAGGACGAAGCTCAGCCCACGGAAATCGAGAGCTTGTGCATGAACTGTTACGAGAATGTAAGTGGACTTCATTGGTGCATGACTAACAGTAAAGGTATATCTTTGTTCTATGGTGTCTTTATCGCATGTCTTCTTCTTTTATTATTTTTTCTCCAGGGAATGACACGTCTTCTTATGACCAAAATTCCATTCTTCAGGGAAATCATTATAAGCTCCTTCACATGTTCCCACTGTCACTGGACCAATACAGAAATCCAGTCTGCAGGTCGGATCCAAGAGCAAGGTGTCAGCTACACACTCCATATAAAGACTAAAGAGGTGACTGTCATCACAGTGACTTTGTACTAATGCTTATTTTCCCCACATTGTGTTACTATAACTTATAATAGTACTACATACTATTACTCGTAGAGTATCAGATGTCTAGGTGCAGAGACTGGGCAGAGGTTCTTAAACTCCTCCACCTTCTCCACCTCTTCTCCCTGCAACCACACCACTCCACTGCCCTCCCTCTCATCCACACACGTACTCTGTCTTATTCCTACTGACTTTCATTCCCCTTCTCTCCAGCACGTACCTCCACCTCTCCAGGCTCTTCTCAACCTGCTCCCTACTCTCACCACAAATCACAATATCGTCCACAAACAACTTGTCCATCTCCACTGCAAACAGGAAAGGGCTCAGAGCCGATCCTTGATGCAGTTCCACCCCCACCTTGAACCAGTCTGTCATTCCTACTGCATACTTCACTACTGTCACACTGTCCTCAGACATGTCCTGCACCACCCTCACATACTGCTCTGACACACCTGACTTCCTCACACAATACCGCAACTCCTCTCTCGGCACACTGTCGTACGCTTTCTCTGAATCTACAAACACACAATGCAACTCCTTCTGACCTTCTCTATACTTCTCTATCAACATTCTTAAAGCAAATAATCCTCAGCATGAAACCTTACTGTTGCTCACAGATGGTCACCTCCTTACTCGGCCTCCACTACTCTTTCCCATAACTTCATGGTGTGACTGGTCAACTTTATTCCTCTGTAGTTACTGCAGGTCTGCACATCTCCCTTATTCTTAAAAAACTGGTACCAGCACACTCCTTCTCCATTCCTCAGGCATTCTGTCACCTTCCAGAATCTTGTTAAACAATTTTGTTAAGAACTCCACTGCCTGTCCTAAACATCTCCACGCTTCTACTGGTATGTCATCTGGTCCAACCGACTTTCCATTCTTCATCCTCTTAATCGCTGCTCTCACTTCCTCCTTACTAATCCTATCCACTTCCTTCTTCACCATCTCCACATCATCTAACTTTCTCTCTCATTTTCTTCATTCATCACTATTTTAGAGGACATTATAAGCAAATATAATTGTAAATGTTTTATCTGTTATGAAACTACAGACAAAATACGTTTAGTTTGACTATCACATTAACACACATTTATGCACAACGAATCAAGTACACATTGTTAATCACAAAAATTGTAATGTGTGTCCAGTCACACCAGCTTGATGTTCAGCATGGAGGTTATTTTTTTTTTTTAGTATGATGGCAATTCATCTATTGTCCTGCTTTCATTATGTTATGCAGTGATGCCTTAACCCAGGATGTTAAGTACTGGTTACAGTCCTTTCTGGTTTCTTCATAAAATTTTATTGTGGTTTGTTTATGCTGTGTTTCTAAGCTGCGTGTTGTTTTTGTGGTTTAGGATATGAACCGTGAGGTCGTGAAGACCGACAGTGCCACTGTTAGAATACCCGAGTTGGACTTTGAAATACCTGCATTTACACAGAAAGGCTGTGAGTAGAACCGCATTAACGATGAAGGAGCCCATATAACTGTGCGTTAACTGGTGTGACATAAATCTGTTTACTTTATTTTTCAGCATTGTCTACTCTTGAGGGACTTTTTGACAGAGCGGTTGCCGGTTTAGAGCAAGATCAACCAAAACGACGGGTGTGTGCTGTTTCTGTTTGTGGTTTAGAGCTTAGGTGTTTGATTATCACAAATCAATTTAATGTTCTCACCCCAGGGCTTTAATAGTAATATCAAGATTGTAGCATTAATTTTGGTGTGTGTGTATGTATATAACATTTTTATTCAGTTTTATTTGTAGAACTCTTAACAATGGGCATTGTCCCAAAGCAGCTTTGGAGAGATCAATGTTATAAAACTTAAATTTGTACTAGGTCTTTGTGAGTTTAACCCTACTTAGTAAGCCAGTGGTGACAGTAGCAAGAAAAAAAATCTGAGATGATCTGAGGAAGAAACCTTGAGTGGAACCAGACTCAAAAGGCAACCAGTCCTCATCTGTGGCCAGTTCATTATTTTTATCATTGCTGAGGTGTTCTGCTTAGTGATGGGAGTATACATGCTGAGCAAAGATTAACGAACAGAGATTAATGTAGCAATAAAGATACTTAATAAAGACACTATACCGTAAAATCAGGGTACAAATAGGGAAGACTAGTCATTGCAGCATAACTAAAAGGGAGAGCCAGAAGATAAAACACACATATTTGCAGTCTGCATGTTCTCATGTGTGCTTATTTTTTTTCTTTTTAGACCACTGATCCGAAAGTAGCAGACAAAATAGACCAATTTATTCAGAGGCTGAAAAATCTGAAAGATGTCCAAGAAGAATTTACACTAGTAAATCCAACTATATCCCTACTACAATATAACTTTTTATTAGCTACTGTTAAGACAAAAGTTCCTGTTTATGCATCCCTGTGTTTTTTCTGTGTTACCTCTCAGATCATTGATGATCCCTCAGGGAACAGTTTCATTGAGAATCCATTTGCACCTCAGAAAGACCAAGCACTCTCTGTCTCTTATTACAAAAGGACAGCTGAGCAAAACACAGCCCTTGGGATAGAGGTGAGAATTCCATTCGACTTTCCATTAAATTTGTATTTGGAAAGGAGTTTAGATTTCTTCAAATTTTTTTATACAAATGCTACTTCCCAAAGTTTCATTGTTTGCTTCAAGTAACCTTCTTTATGTTTCCTTTCAGGAAAGTGAACCGGAACAAGAGGAGGAAAATGACAACGATCCGGAGTCAATGAGGAACGAAGTCCTGGTGTTCAACACCAACTGCCCAGAATGCAACGCTCCTGCTTCGACAAACATGAAACTTGTCCGTATCCTTTCAAGGCTGAGGTTTTCTTTTTGTTTGGTGTGGAAAGGTTTGACTTTGGAGACCATGTCTAATAACTGCAGTAACCCAGCATACTGGTTTGGTTATTACTGAGGAACTGTTCCATTCAAGCTATTAGAGCACACCTGAGCATTGGTTGACTCTGACCGGCCCGGCCAGTGGTAAATGCATGCATGGACATGCTGGGGCTGAAATGGGACAAACTGGCAGCTGTCACATCGGACAGTTGTCCAAATCTGACGGAAAAATTGACTTTTGAAACTTATGCAAGATAAAATGAGTGAAATCGATGGGTGCGAGCATTGAATCACATACAGTTCGTTGCACTTTTGGAGGAGCATGAGACTAAACATAGGGACATCGGCTACCACACAGCTGTCAGGTGTCTCAGCTTGGGCAAAGGTTTATAAAGAGTTCGGGACCTGAAAGCATTGATTCAAGAGTTTTGCGAGAAGAAAAACAAAGGTATCCCAGAGCTCTCAGATGAGGACTGGGTGGCAGATTTTGCCTTTGCTGTTGATGTGACTGCACTGATGAATGAACTGAACACCAAACTGCAAGGCAAGGGCCTTTTTGTTCATGAAATGCACAGCCTGGTAAGGGCTTTCATGAGAAAGTTGCAATTTCCTTTAAGCCAAATGAAGAGCAACACTCTCACTTACATGCAAACCCTAAAAGAAGTCAGACTATCAAATGAACACCTCCGCAGGTACTTATCCATGTTAGCGGATCTCCATGGTGAGTTTTCAAGGCGATTGGAAGATCTCCGAACACTCGCGGATGAAATGCACATGATTTCCTCTCCCTTTACCTGCAGTGTGGATAATGCACCCAGTGATGTTCAGCTGGAACTAATTGACCTGCAGTTTAATGTGATACTGGCAGAGCACTTTTTACTCTTCTCTCAAGGAAGAAACCATTCCAAACCTGAGAAGACATGCTCAGATGATGTTGGTTCTCTTTGGCTCTACCTACATATGTGAACAAACAAATCTCCACCTCAGACTTTCAACCTGACTTTGATGCACTTGTTAAAGCCCAGCAGATACAAGATTTCTCCCACTGAAAAATAATGAGTCACAATGGTAAAATGTTCTCGTTTTGTGAAAATTGATTGAATAAATGACTTTTCACTTTTTCATTGCTTAATTATAACATTCTCTTACCAGTCTGTCAAAACAATGCTATGTGCTGCTTTTCATAAAGAAATACAATTAATATTATGCAGAATTGAGTTCAGCCTTTTGGTTCGGCCCTCCACAATATTTTTTGTTTCTCATGTGGCTCATGGAAAAAATAATTGCCCACCCCTTAGAGGGATTAGAGGGATGCTTCTTAAGGTATTGGTTTAAATTTCTTTTAATGGGAGACTAAAACTAAAAATACAGAAACTAAACCTTGTAATTGTGCAGGCTGGTTGTGAACTATTCATTTGAATGTAATTCTATATTTAATTATATTGTTGTATAGGCATACGACACGATGAATAAATATACTTTATTAGCCAGAAGTTACACTTTACCAGCTCTTTTAAACTTTTTTTTTGTTTTTTAAAAAGAATTTTACCGTGTCAAGATTTCTTCCTTTACTGTTGATCAGAAATTCCACATTTCAAAGAAGTTATCATCATGGCAACAAACTGTGACAGCTGTGGACATCGAACTAATGAGGTCAGAAAAGCAGTTTTACTCTATAAAATTTTCTCTATATGTCCAGTTCTTGTGTGTTTTTGGCGCTTACCTAGTTTGTTGGATAGATACAAAAGGAATATGTCTGTCTCAAAAACAGTAACAAAACAGATGTTTCCAAAAAATATTCATTGCATTTTCCAATCCCCAAATTAGACACAGCACAGTGGGGTTTTTGTTTTTGTTTTTTTACTTTGAAAACAAATAAGCAATCAATGTGCCAACAATAAACCAATCTGTGTTTTCAGATGAGCTGCAAGATATAGAGGGAGTACAGTACTGTTTTATTGTTCCTTGATTATCCAAATTTAAATAAATCTTAATGCATTATATAACCTACAAAGTGCTGTATATACAAATCCAGTGGTCTGGCACTGAAAGAATACATAACTTACATTATTTCCGTTTTATTTGTTATCTGATTCTGAACGATGTTTTATTTGGGAAAATTACCAGATTCTCTTTGCCACATCTGTCTATGACTCACTCTTGATGCATGTCAAGATGCCTCGGTAACATGTCTTACCTTCATCCGCTACCCTCTTAAAGCTGCTGCTCCGGCCAGTAACTCACAATATATTACCGCTAAATTGAAACCCCCAGGCTAGCAAAATGAACAAAAAACAACACAGTGGTCTGTGGCGCAAAAAAGGTTGGGGACCGCTGTACTAATTCATGAACACTTGGACATCACCATCCTTTCTTAATTTCTTTCTTTCTTTTTTTTTTTTTATTATTTATTTATTTTTATTATTATTATTATTATTATTATTCTCTTGCCCATCGTCTTATTTTTCTGTCCTGATACGAATTGATATGGCTTTGAGATGTGTTTGAGAACTCTTCAATGTCCTTACCACCTTTATTTTACACTAATGGGCAGCCACACACAAATGTAAAAATCTGCCGTTGCTTGTGTCCAGTGTGTTGGTTGATCTATTTCAATCTCAAAGAAAGTGAAATGCGGAATAGATGCCCGTCTCGTGTCCGTGCCATCACAAACAGTTTGGCCATCTGTGCACATTATCCTTTATACGTTTTTTTTTTTTTGTGTGTGTCCGAGTATGAGCGCTGTAGAAAAGGAAATCTGTTAATATTTGTGTCATTCTACATGAACAGGTGAAATCAGGTGGTGCCACAGAGGAGCTGGGAACCAAAATCACTCTCCACCTCACAGACCCGTCAGACATGTCACGAGACCTGCTGAAGGTACTCCGATTTCTCACAAGCTTTTTATCCTCTAGACACAAAAATAATGTTGATTTAATATATTCAAGTACAGTGGAACCTCGGGTTACGAATTTAATTCGTTCCGGTACTTTATTCGTAACCTGAAAAGTTCGTATCCCGATACAAATTTCCCCATAATAATGAACAGAAACTTCGGTAATTCGTTCTGGACAACCAAAAATATTACTTAAATAAAAATAAAGACAATATTCACTAATATTATTTACTTTTAACATGTTATATTAAAATCATACCACATAAAAACATACAAAAGAGGAAAAGATCTTTACCGGTACTTTCCTTTGAGAAGACTCGCTGCAGGAGACGACGTCAGAGAAGGGGAGGAGGGAGAGTTATTGTTTGAAGGAGAATCTTATTATATTATATTATTATATATTATTATATATTATATTATAGAATATTAAAGACAGTGTTATTAACATGAACGCTGAGACAATTGTTGCATTAGAGGGAAAATGAGAGCTGTTTCTTTAAGGCTACTATCAGTTGGTATTGAAGTCCAGAGTGAAATTCATTATGGGTATTGTACTGGAAAAGACTGTAACCCTGCTAATCTATCTTCATAAAAACAAGTAAAGTGGTTATGCATCGGCTAATGTTGTCCATCTCATCATTCCACGAGCATCAACTAACGAGTTGTTACGCTGCTGCCAGGAAAAGTTCAAGCGGATAAGTAACACGATGCTCTCGCTAGGGACACAGGACGCTAACTGATGTGATGAGCTGCGTGGATAGAGCAAAAACAACCAACTTGCCTGCGATTTTTTTGGTGCGTGACGTTCGTATCCCGATATATTGTTCGTAACCAGGGTCAAAAATTTTGATGAACTGCGATTCGTAACCTGAATTATACGTATGCCGGGGCGTTCGTAACCCGAGGTTCCACTGTAATGTAGAACTCAATTTGTAGTAAACAAAATAGAACAGAAATTATCGAGAAACACTCATTCTGATTGGGGTTGTTTTTTGTACCTCAATACTAAACGCAATGTTTGAAGTTCCTGCTGCAAAGTGAAACAAAACAAGTCCTTGGTTTATTTACTTTGACAGTCAGAGACGTGCAGTGTGGAGATTCCAGAGCTGGAGTTTGAGCTGGGTATGGCGGTCTTAGGAGGAAAATTCACCACTCTGGAAGGGCTTCTTAAGGACATCAAAGAACAGGTAAGCTTAGGGTAGGGTGTAACTACATTTTATTTATTTAGGTGTTTAGAATTTATTCCTTATTTGTTTTTGTTTTTTTCTTTTCAACGTATGGTTTAGATCGTCATGAAAAACCCCTTTATTTGTGGAGACAGCGCAGTTTCCGACACATCTGAGAAACTGAAGCTATTTGGGAAAAAGATCGACAAGGTTTGCACTTTTCCTTGTTACATGCACAATGTTCAACCCTCTACCCTTATTACATATCTTATTCAGAGCTGATCATTTACTTCCTGGCCAAAGGTTAGTGAAGATTTTGCAGATAGGTTCATGTCAGATGTCAGAGTTTCACCTATTATGCTATTAGGCTGTTGAAGGTATATACACTTGTGTTAAAATTACATGTTTTGTACAAATTACAGGTGCTGTAGTGGCAAAGTGAGTATAGTTATATTACAACTCCAATATTTTTAGCTCAATCCTCCGCTCAGGTTACAGTCTGTGCTTACAGAGGGTAAAGACTGTGGTTACAGAATACGTTTCACATATCTTCCACACGGCTGTGAGTAAGTTCTCTAAATTACTCCTGGCGTGTAAATGTATTTGTGCATGGACTGGCATACAGGCTGTATTCCTAGATTATGTCTAATCTTCCTACGATAGGCTCCAGATCCACCACAACCATAACCAGGCTCAAGTACTTACTGAAAGAAGATGATTATATGCGTGTAAATGAATGGAAATATATTTATTTATATATATATATATATATATATATATACACACACACACAGAGTAATCCCTGTTTTTTCACGGTGGTTATGTACCAAAACCGCCTGCGATAAACGAACGCCACACCAAAAATGTTATTTTATGTATACAGTTCTGCACTGTATTGAAATGTATTCCCTATAAGGTTTTTGGTCTATCATGCTATCCTGAGAGAACAGGAAAATCAGCCAAACAAATTAGTTATGTGGCAAATGCAATTTCCCAATAAACCGGGGGCACGAGATTTGAATTGCGGTAAAGCGGGGAATTACTGTGTGTATATATTTTAATAACCAGCACAAACTTTGTAAGAGAGCCATCCCATCTGCTTATGCAAGTCTGGGAAAATGCTGTATTTTTATTAGTCAGTTAATTACAAAAGTGATGAGATTTTGAACACATCAGCCATCATTTATGAGCAAATCCAATTTATTTTTTAATGTTTCTCTTTTGTGTCAAGATTATGTCAGGAGAAATGGACGTCCACATCATCCTGGATGATCCAGCAGGAAACAGTTACTTGCAGGTACACTTTTTCTCTTTGCACAAATCCCTTCCCCAGAATGTATAATGACCAAAACTGAGGTTTCAAACGAAATTAAACCTGACATTTCTTTCTGTAGAACGTTTACGCTCCGGACCCTGATCCTGAGTTGAAGATCGAGAAGTACGTTCGAACGTTTGAACATAACGAAGACTTGGGACTTAACGACATGAAAACCGAGGGCTATAGCACTGAGAATTGAGAGAATTCAGCCAGGGGTCAACATTAGTTAAACGTTTTTTATTGTTTTTATTTAAGAGTGACGATGTAGTTAAGTGTACAAAAAAAAAAAAAGAAACATGAGCACTGTCTTGTTTAATTGCATGCAAAATGCCCAGGCTTTCTTGCATCTATACGAGATTTTTTGTTTTTCGGCCTTGTGTTTATCAGGTCATGATAACCACCAAGATGTTATGAAATTACAGTATAAAATGCATAGTTAAATAGCACTTAGTGCTACAGTGCATTGATTTTCTTTAAACAGGTAAATTAATCAAGTGTACATAATGTATGCATTGTCTTTGTACAATAAATAATATTGAATCTGTTCTGTGATGGCGTTAATGACAGTCCCAGATTAAAAATAATCTACATAATAGACTAAAGGTGTGAATAATACACATAATGCGATTTAATATGAATAAAAGGAGGAGTTTCCTTCAGGCAACCTTCTGCGGTGAATAACACACTGATGCACGGGGAGTTTGGTGCCTTCCTCAGGCTCTCAAACATTTATTGAATTAAACAGAAAAGGAAAAAAAAAAAAAATTACAATATGGTTTTAAAAGCAGAAAGAACGACAATAAGCACTGGTCTAAAAACTACCAAGAGTGTATGTAAATGCTCAGCCCGTGTATTTGTGGTGTTTAATCCGCTCCAAGTCCACCTTTGTTCCCCGGCTGCAGGTTGAACATGTCCGCCGTTCATCCGGATCGATGTGAATATACGTGTGTGTGTGTGTATATATTTATATACACAAGCCATTTCTTCGAGATACAGTACATCAACAGCATCACTGGGTTCTTTACACCTTAAGACAATGCAGAATCAGAGCAAGAAGGAAAACAAAACAATAACGTGTTACTACTTTAGAGACTCAAAATGGTGGCACCGAAGCCGTGATGTCTGTGTCCTCGAAACTCATCACTTGCTCTTGGCTGGTTTCTCGGTTTTCTTGGGCAGAAGGACGGCCTGAATGTTGGGCAACACTCCGCCCTGGGCGATGGTAACGCCACCCAAAAGTTTATTGAGCTCCTCGTCGTTGCGGACGGCGAGCTGAAGATGGCGGGGGATGATCCTCGTCTTCTTGTTGTCTCTCGCCGCGTTTCCGGCCAGCTCGAGGATTTCAGCCGTGAGGTATTCCAGCACCGCGGCCAGATACACGGGCGCCCCCGCGCCCACCCGCTCTGCGTAGTTCCCTTTGCGTAACAGTCTGTGGACACGACCCACTGGAAACTGAAGTCCAGCTCGGGAAGAACGAGACTTAGCCTTAGCTCGGGCCTTTCCTCCGGTTTTCCCCCTTCCGGACATGTTGACACGACAATACAAAAAAAAGAGGCGAGCCTGTGATGTCGAACTGACTCTGTTTTTCACTTGCAGTCACCGCGCTGTATTATGATGTAAGCAGGGTTTGTTATTTATACCCCAGTCCTGAATCCGATTGGATACGGTGCATCTAATAAAGACGACCAATCCTAAAACGCTATGTGTACTTCAAGGCAAAGAGAGCAACCAATCAGAGGAAAGTCTGAGGCTCCTTTCATTTGCAAGCGAATTCTATAAATAGAGGTGAATGGACCGCGCAGAAAGTATACAGAGCTGAGCTGAAGACATCTGACGCTTCCTTGTCGAGCAGAAAAACATGCCTGACCCTGCAAAATCCGCCCCGGCACCTAAAAAGGGCTCGAAAAAGGCTGTGACCAAGACCCAGAAGAAAGGGGACAAGAAACGGCGCAAAACCAGGAAAGAAAGCTATGCCATTTACGTATACAAAGTGTTAAAACAAGTCCATCCGGACACTGGTATTTCATCCAAAGCGATGGGTATCATGAATTCATTCGTGAACGACATCTTCGAGCGCATTGCTGGCGAAGCTTCACGCCTGGCTCATTACAACAAGCGCTCCACCATCACATCCCGAGAGATTCAGACCGCTGTGCGCCTGCTTTTGCCTGGAGAGCTGGCCAAACATGCTGTGTCTGAGGGCACAAAGGCTGTGACTAAGTACACCAGCTCCAAGTGAAGGTAGGAGCACAAGATGGACTGAATGGAAGAGGCGCCAACGGAGGAATGAAGAGATCTGTCTGCTCTTTGATACCGCATGTCTATCACGGGGTTTTTTTGTTCATCCTGCTCAAAATTACTGCCTGATCCTCTTTTTTTTGAAGGACGATAAAAAAAACTGTACAGCCATTTGCCTTTTCTGTGCTGCTTTTATTTAATGTCTCTCCTACTTGTTCGCATGTGTGAACGAATGCACAGGTTTCCTCTCATATGTAACACTTTGGGTGCTGATGGCTCCTGAGTGCACATCATAACATTGCTGTGGATTGAGACAAAAAAAAAAAACCTGGGGACAGATTTCCTGTACTGTATGGATTTAAAACTGTGTCTTAATAATGAACATCAGTCCACAATGATTTCTTTTGTCAAGTCACAGAATAAAAAAGTTGATTCATTTCGGCACAGATGTATTTTTGATGTTCGTCGATATGGTTATTCATAAAGGTGTACCTAACAGCACCGTTGTGATCAGAGATCAGGAGTTTTATGATAAGTTGTACAGTAAGGTTATAAACACAACCCAGTGTGAGTATAGGTTGCATTCTAAGGTGTGGAAGGTTTCATAAAATATGCAACAAAAACACTCATACTAGTGTACGCCTTTCAGTATTACTATTGTATTAGGATTAGTGTTATAATTAGTATAGAAGTATATAATAGATTGTGTTATTACCATATTGAACGCATTAGTAATATAAAATCACAAGGGCGCTTGTGAGTTTTCAAGTATCAGAAATCTGTAAGAAATTATGTTCTACAATCAAACTGTTCTTTTCCTCAGCTCTGGGGTGGTAGCAGAGATTGTACCATCGTTCGTATTTTTAATACAGTATTGTTTACCTTGAACACTAATTTGTTTTAAATGTACAAAAAAAAGAAAACAATTCAATCTAATTCTATTTGTATCGCACTTTTTACAGCAGATATTTCCACAGCAGATTTACGGACGTACGCAGACTCAGAATATAACATTTTAATAGATCAAATTTACTATAGTTTTAACTTGAGGTCTATTGTGTTTGAAGGAACCGTTTACTGATGGAGATGATTGTTGATAGCAATTGTAGTCCAAAAATAATTATAGCAAATAATCGCAGCCAAACTGTGGTCTGATTTGGAGAACAGAAGTGGTCAAGAGAATATAAACAAAATTAATATAATTATATATACTACAGGTACAAAAAGGCATACACTTAAGTGTACCATTCTTGTGACAAGGAAAAGTACAGTGTAGTATCTTTTTTTTCTTAAATTGTACAGTGGGATTTCACTCACATGATTGGTAGATAAATTTTTCAGTAGTAATGTTTGGTCTATATTACAGCCATACTACAATTTTAATAGATATAAGCCAGTATTTCGACTAAGATTTCTGAGATTTTATTTTACATACATATGACATCAATTTCTACTGATTGTCTGTACTGTACATGTATATGGAAAAAAAAAGGCAAAACGCAGGTAAGTTACCAAAAATTCATTGTGCCAACTGTATGTTCTTGTATTATCATGGTTATGCTAGCTAACATTTAAGATATTACAGCTACACTAGCTTCTGTTAGACCTTGATTGCCAATGTTACTTGGTAAAAAGCAAATAATTTAGTATCAGTTACTAAAATCAGTGTGTTATTCAGGTTATACAGTATTGTCTGTTACCTCACATTTTCTGTGGCCTTGTTTTGGCAACCTTATGCAACATCAGAACTTTCATTTCGTTTGTGAGTTTCATTTTAATTTCTGATGAGATCAAGTATCAAAGACGGTAGAGCCAAATGACTTTGTAAAATCTTCTCCAGCACATCCCAAAGATCTGAGTATACAGCATCTGAGGCTTTCAGAACACTCTTAGCAACTAAAATTGGATCATACTGACCTGTTTTAGTGACTATGCTCTACGGAAACTATTGATTTTGCATCTATTATTTTTTTTTGAACATGCATCAAAAGAAAGGAGGGTTTGTTTTGGTGTTAGCTGCTAGAATACTTGGCATGCTTAGCATCGAACACGTCATTATCATGCTGAGTTGCGAATTGCAATGAAGGAAAAAAAAACCCACCAGACACGTTTATCCAGTGCACCTCTGTGTTCTGTGGGCTTAAAAACATGTTTTCATGCTAATTAGAATAAAGGTCTAAATAGTACTAACAAGTTAAAAATCTCACTAAGAGAGGATGTAGGACTGCTTTAAATCAACCAGCTACACCCAGCCAGGAGGAAGAGGCACAGCAGTCTGGTAATGTTGTGGAACTTGAGGGACTTTCCTACGTTCACTTCTTTTGCCAAAATGTTGGAAACTTTAATCCATTTTAATTCATTTTGGAATTAGATTATACATTTGTTCTAGTAATAACATTACATATCAAAAGCTTTCACTGTGTTTAGTCTGGATTTGAAATAATAGATACTGAAAGAGAAGCACAAGGCCAAACATAAAAGTGTTGAAGAAGGAGAGGGGAATTTAACACGTTAAAGACCACATTTTATTTCAACTAAATACAAATTGTTTAGACATCTTTATTTTCCAACATCTTTTATTTTGCATGGAATTTACATTGTATTCACTCACAGAGCACTTTAAGATTTTCTACCCCTTCCCATTCACGCTATTTTCCAGTCGTTCCATCATGAGAGCAGTGAAATGTGGAAAGTTATGTAGATCTAGACTAGCAGCTTTGTGTTGAATGTTCATGTCAGCTTTTGAAATGAGGGGAAAATGATTTCCTTAAGTTGTAGAATGATTGTTGGTGCTAGACAGGTTGGTATGTGTATTTCAATAGGTGTGGTTCTAAGATTTTCATACACCACAATCTCTAGAGTTTACTCCAAGTGTTGTGAACCTAAACCAAATCTAGCTGGCTGAAAACTGAAAAATGGAGTCTACTTGAGATATTAATCTGCTGTGGCATTCAGATTGTAGTCTTTGAGCACCATTGACTATTATGTACCCATTAATATCAATCACAATCCCACAGCCTACATAAATAACATTGCATCCCTTTTTTGCCACAATCTGAGTGCTCATCTACTGAAACTCAACCCCATACAAAACTGAACTGCTGGTCATCCCAGGTGGTTCATCTCTAGGTCAGGATCTCAGAATAATGAAAATGCACTATGACACAAAATAGTAAATGGCTTAATCTGGTTTTGTGAACATCTGTATTGTCTCATATAGTCTAAGGTAAATGTATAGTGTTATTTATGTCTGTACTTTTAAGTCACCAACAGCTGGAAACAAATTCCCTGTGTCTCAACACACTCAGCCAATAAACCTGATTCTGATAACAAGTAGTACATAATTCTTCAGTGTCCTTCCCACTCACCAGTTTTGAATCAAATAGACCACCACGGAAAAGTGATGGAATCCCAAAGGAATCTTTGGAAACATCAGAAAGTAATAAAGCTTTTTTTTTTTTTTTTTTTAAGAGCAATTAACCCCACTTGGTATTAGCATAATGCTCAGAATAAAGTCCTCAATGAATATATGTACTGATTATATCCATCTTACACACTGTAGGTTAGAAAATAAGGTTACACACAGTGTTGCTCGATGTAAGATCTACCAAAAAAAAAAAAAAAAAGAAATCATACACATGGATACTGAAAAAAACAATTGTAGACGTCGTACCTGCAGTATTTATACATCTTTGTGAATATTTGAAGAAACAGTTATTGAACTACACTAGATGACATGGAGGGAGATTTAAAAAAAGATTTTATTAACAGCTTAGAAACAAAATATCCCTTTCCCAGACATTATACACTCTTTCCTCAACAAACCAGAAACATAGACAAACAATGGGAGTCGATGAAAAAGTGAAAGAAAATGGTTTGCACTGTTGTCTTGGAACAGCAAAGGCTCTGATGTGGTGGCAGGGATTATAACTTCCTTAATGTCAGTGCAGTCAAATGATTCCCGAGACATTCATGGAAATACAGGTAAGTGGATGTGGCCACAAAAATATTAAAAATAAAACAAAATGGTGGTGTGTTCATCAGTGGCATAAACCTATGCTTACTGTCCATAATATTAGGAGCACATGTACATCTGCTCATTCATCCAATTATTCAAAACAGCCAATCATCTGGCAAAAGTACAGCCATGCAGGCACAAGTGAAGACCTCCAGTTAATGTTCACATCAATTCTGGGGGATGCATCCACAAGCCACTTGGACTGTGGGAGTTGTTTGCGTTAATGACTTGTTTGAATGCATTAGAAACTGCTAAACAAGCACAACCACTGAGAGAGTAGTCTGACTGTAGGCAGAAAGGAAAATTGCTAGATTGGTTCACCAAGTAGTTTAAAACCAGCAACGTGTTAAACCTACATCAAAAGACCATTGGTATTCCATATACTGGAGTTTCACTACTATCAACCAATTATAGTAGTTTGAGGATACAATAGACATGGGATTACTTAATCTGAATTTACCTTCTGGTTCAAGCCATTGCCATCTGGTATTAATCATCAGTAAGCCCTGTCCACTCAGAGGTCTGCTGACCAATCAGTCGATAGACCTCTTTATTCATCCCAGAGGGAAATTTACAGATTAGTTTTTTTTTTCTCATGATTCTGTGACTCTAGAGCAGAGGTGTCCGATGTTATCAGCAATAAGCCACTGTGGTATAGGTTTTCATTTCAATCAAGCAGATTCCACCTGTTAGTCAGTCTTTGCATTCAATAAGCCATCAGGTGTGGCTTTTGCTTTTGGAATGCTCTAAAAACTGCATGCAAATCACAGATCAGTGTCAGAAATACTTTAACCTACCTGTTTGGCACCAGCCCCACTGTTTTAATGTGAACATCTATCTCTTGACTTGTACCTGCAATGCTGCCACATGACTGGGTGGCTGCATGAACTAGAGGCTGTACAGGCGTTCCTAATAAAATGGCCAGTCAGTATATAATGCAAGTGCAGTGACAATGAGGCTGAATATTGGTGTGACATAATTCTCATACAGAAATTGAATTCATAGAAAGGGCATTTTTGGTTACTGTATTCCACTCAGAGAATGCAGAATTTCTAGACAGGTATACCGAAGCATAACTAAAGCCCAGAAAAGGAGTTGTCCTAATCTTGTCTGGTTATTGACATGACCAAAAATTCTACTGTGGATGACCTAGTAGTGAGGAAAAATGTGGTAATCCTATCCAAATTCATCTTGCATCACTTTTCAAATTAACCTCGCATTTACAATTACAGTTTGAAAGCCTGGACTCCAGAACAAAAATGTTCAAATATTTGTAAATCTAAGAACTTTTTATGGAGGGAGCTCATTTTTGTGTCGTATAATCCCAATAACAAGTGCATACAGACTGAAGGGAGATTCTGCAATGCAATATTCCATAGAGGCAGACAGAATTTCAAGTTGAATGGATTCAGTTTCAGTAGAGTCGCAGTTAACAAATGGAGAACTACTGTACGAAAATTCTGACATTACCTAAAATGCTCTGAGATGGTGTGATGCGGAGCTGAGAGAGAAAAAAAAAAGAAAAAAAAAAAAATCACGGTCAATAAATACGATAACACAAAAATGAGATGTTCCAGTTGTTATAATTCATCCTCTATATGGTTTTGTGACTCATTGTTCTCCGTTGTTTCTGTAAAAAAAAAAAAAATTAAGACAATCATTTACATAGGCGTAATCTAACAACCAGCCCATTTTAATTTGAAATAACGTTTCATATTAGAGGTCAAATAGTGATTGAAATTTTTTACAACTGTATTATTTTTGGCTAAATGCTGGTGATTATTAAACATGGCAGGTGAACATGGGCATTCATTGTATGGTGTAACTGACTAGAGGTCGACCAGTTCTTTGGTTTAGCTGATTAATCAGCTATCAGCAAAAAATCCATACCGATAGTTTTTCAGGGTTGCGTTATACAGTACAAGAACGGCCTCTGAAGGCAAATTACTGACACCACGTGCTGTTTATTTTAAAGTGCTTCAGATAAATTACAAATAAATACATGTTGGATGTAACTATTTATTTGTTTCTGTTTGACTGCGTCTTTATCATTATTTATTAATATATTCATATTTACTTAGCATTTGACTGCATGTCGTACCCTGTATGTATGTGACAAATAAAATTTGATTTTTGATTTGAATTATTGTAACATTTTCACGATTCAGTTCTCTTTTTTTTTTTTTTTTTTTTTGTGTGTGTGTAATAAAGAACTATTTTGCATTTAGTGTTCCCATACAGTATCCATTTAAATCGGCTGATTATTTGGTTATCGGCAAATTTGTTCCTTCCTAGCCATCAGTATTGATAAAATCCACTATCAGTTAACCACTATAACAGACTGTTTCATGTACATATGACAAACTATTGAAAAGGAAATTAGTGAGAGATGCATTCAAGAGGCCAATGGTATCTAACAACATGATGCTACCGCTTCTACGCTTCACTGATGGAATGCTGTTGATATGAAGGTGATAAGCAGAGTGCTGTGTTTCTGCCAAATGTAGCACTTTTTATCAGACCAGATAACCTTTTCCAACCTGACTGCTGAACCTCCATGATGCCTTGTGGCAAATTTCAAACAATTTGACATGCTCAGGCTACTGTAAAATGGAGTTACTCATATCCTCTTGAAACAATTGTGCAAACATTGCTAACACTATGCATACTATGAATACAAACACAATGTATGTTTGTGTATTAAGTAACTTACCTTTGTCTTCTGTTTCTTCTGCTATTGTTGACTCTGTCTCGGTCTCTTCTTTTTTATTCTCCTCAGTAGGGGGTTCCTCTGCTGGTTTCACCTCCTTGGCTCCATCTTAAATATTATAAAAAGAAAAAAAATCATACATAGAAACAGCAACAAATAGTTAGGGACTCGACTGCAAGGTCTTTCAACCAACCAGTCGTTTTTGTCTTACCGGACTCATCTTTGGGTGGAAGGACTTTCTCAGCATCTGTGTTGTTAGTTTTGCCATTCTCAGAGCTAGTTGTGTTCTTGTCTTTAGGTTTTGGTTTGGGCTTTGGCTTGGCAAACTTGGCTTTGTTAAGCAGGTAGGTGACTTCCCGGTCTAAGAGGGAAATTTTGGCCTCAATGTCTTTAGATAGCAGCACAGGTTTCTCTGTAGGAGAGCGTTTTTCCTGCTCAGCCACGGTTTCATTCTTCCAGATCTACCAATAATAATAATATCATCATCATCATAGGGAAAATTATTATTATATATAAAAAAAACAACCAAACAAACAACAACAAACACATTAGTTGAGTAATTACTTATTACATACCGTAGTCTCATTTATGACCTTCTCCAACGTCTTCACCTCAACTTCAGTAAAAATCTGGTCATCGGCTGAAATCAATTGAATCCCTCTACATGGACAAAACCAATACAACCGATTAAACAGAAGCCAAATATTTTATTGTCTTTTCAAATCAAACACTGAAATGCCTTAGTCATTAAAAAAAAAAGTGGAAGACTGAGATCTGGATATGGGTATCCGCTAAATGCTATAAATGTCAGTAAATCCTCCTTAGCTGGCAGATCTGGAGCAATCCATGTCCAGACATCACCTATGGTTTTAAGCAGTATGCATCCAAATAATACGGTGATTTTTAAACAGAATACAATTATAACCGTAAGACTCACTTCAGGAACATGGTAGAATGGTTAAGCATGCTGTCAAGTGCTGCTAGTCTGTCTGGCCATTTTTTTCTCTCGTCCACTCGGAAAAACATGGCTTTGCACAGCTTCTTCAGCTCGGTCAGCTTCTCTTTCAGCTCTTTGGTTCCTGCTGAATAACCCTCGTCGTCCAACCATGCTGAAGCCTCACTGAGCTTGCTGGAGATTGCTTCCCTCTCCTCTTCACTAACCACAGCCTGGTACTCATCCTGGTACAGCTTATCCTGTAGTGGGAGCAGAAATGGGTTATTTGGACAGCAATAAATGTCAGGTCTGTAAAAAAAGGGCACTTGTACATCTAATGTGTACAAATCCGACCAAAATGGAAACATCTGGTTCATTTGATTTTATACTACACAATAAAAAAAAAAAGACAAATCATTCCTTGACCTATTTTAACAGTACGAGATATTCCTGGTTAATTTAATCTACACCAGAGCATGCTTTTTTAGTTTTATACCACCTTAATAAACTGCACCAAAAAGGAAGGAAATACAAACTGCGTAAATGAAAAGCGCCCTAAATAAACAGGGCCGTCAAAGCCAAGGGTAATGTACAACTAGGCACAGAAATACTGAAAA
Source organism: Silurus meridionalis (assembly GCF_014805685.1). Classification (NCBI taxonomy): domain Eukaryota; kingdom Metazoa; phylum Chordata; class Actinopteri; order Siluriformes; family Siluridae; genus Silurus; species Silurus meridionalis. The sequence continues at coordinate 17,316,582 of NC_060894.1, forward strand.
GCACTCGAAGCTTTACTATTAGAAGTGCCACTAAATAAATCACTCATGACATATGCACTAGCTACGCAGCAGAGAAGCAAACGAGTTATACCTGTGTCTCGAAAACGAACGCCTCCAGGCTGTTTAGTGACTTCTCCCTCTCTTGCTTTTCCAGATCTCGGTCAGTCAAATCCTGCAGCCTGAAATAAAACAGCAGGAAACAGAGCTTATTTTTAAGAGGCTCTTGATCATAAGTTTACATGCTTTCTCATTCATGCCACTCAAAATTAACATATATGTACTTCAAACACCTACTTCTTTTTTGAGACATCGATAGCTTCAGGGCTGGGATTAAGAACATCATTAACCTCCAGCTCCACTGCAATATCAACTGAGATTTTACTCTTTTTCTGGGGTTTAGGTTTCGTTTCTGCTTCTTTCTCTTCTTCCTTTGCTTCAGCTGCTTTTACGTCGTCAGATTTTCCGGATTCATCAGCCTCCTTCTCTGGCTGTGTAATGAGAATTTGGCATTTGATTTAGAACTTTGCAGCAGTGCTTAAAATATTTATTTCATATTAGAACATATCAGCAAGGAAATGCACTATATTTAGCGATCGATAAAGATTAAATCATGCTTCCTTACTTGAGGCTCCTCTTTGTCAGAGCCTTCATCAGATTTCTTCTCTTCAGTCTCAGGCTCTTCTTTGTTTTTCCCTTCATCGCTTTTCTCCTCGGTCTCGGATTGCTCTGGGGCAGCCTCAGCGCTTTTCTCCACCACCTCTTCCTGGTCTTTTCCAGCTTCAGGAAAAACCTCCTCTTCATCCTGAAACAAAAACATGGCTTCAAATTACAGTCTTGATACTGGACCAATGACTCGGTGAGTCCTGAATAGGGAAGTGCACTACAAAGCTCCATTCACGCTGTTAGTGGAGTTTATTTAAACACAGTCTAATTTGGCTTTTATTTTTCGTTGAGTGTGAGCTGTATTTGTTTATACCAGGTTATTTATCAGAATCCAGCAATATCCAGGTAAATTTGCAATGAATATTTGTTACAACTGTTTGTACAGCTGATTTTCTATAGAACTCTCAAGAGCATCGTTGGCTTACAATAAAATGGACAGGGTTAGAAATTGTACTGCAGTCAGCCACTAGAGGGCATCATTTTCTAGCTTTACGTTTGAACTCCTATTACAACGTCTACTCAGAACAAATTTTTATTTTGTTTTTGTATTTGTTTTAAATAGACTGGGCTCTAGGTGTATTTTTTTATTTTCAAAGTACAGACAAAATGCAATTTTGCAAAAAATACTTCATACTGAACTTTGCAACACATTTTCACTTGCTATGCAGTGATGTGTAAAAATGGTGCCATAACTAGGAAACTATACTGACTCCTGAAGCCTGATGAACTACATACAGCACTATCAAAGGCACAAGCTGGTTGATGGTAAAATAGTTCTTTCTTAGCAGAGTAAGGAGAATAAATTTTGACTGAGCCACATATTGCAGGCCTTACACACTCAGTTATAGTAATAATACTAGTATAATAATGTTCTAATTATTTCAACCTTACTGTGTTCTAGACTAGTGCTCAGATTTTTAATGATGAACTGTACCTGTGCCTGATCTGTCACATTCACAGCCGGCTCTGTACTCCCACCTCCAAACAGGCTGGAAATTGTGTTCCCTAATTCTTTAAGGACAGATCAAATTATAGATTTGTACAACGTTTCAACAAAATCCAACATGAATATGTAACAGTAAACTTGTCAGAAACGGGGCAGATACCAAAATAGAACAAAACCTACTAGTGAGAGTTGATTCTTCCTCTTTCTCCTCGACAACAGTCTCGAACACTGACTCCACCTGCAACATGTTAAGCAGTTCCTTTTGTCAACGGTTACATTTACAATCGCAAATGCAAAAATAGTTAGAATAATCAGAACTGTAATATAATGTAGAGTGAGAAAAGGGTGAGAGCATATAATTTAACTAACCCGGTCTAAAATGAGCAAACCACTCTCATCCATGTTGAAATGTGCCTTGATGCCTTTGGACTCGGCATCAGAATGCTTTTTAAAGCTGTCGCCCACTCCAGAGAGTTTCACTGTGGTCAGGTTCACCGAGCCAAACATCCTGATAGAATATAATCATCAATGTATGTTGCGGATATATTATATATGTACAGTTTAATATATATACACGTATATACATACACACATATACATACATATATATATACATATAGTATTTATTCTTAGTGTACTTGCTCACCTACTTTTTTCCTACTATTTTCATACTGCCTAGAGCCTTTATATGTATTTGTTCTATCTATCTATCCATCCATCCATCCATCCATCCATCCATCCCTCTCTCTCTCTGTGTATGTATATATATGTATATATGTATGTATACCACAGAGCATCTACAGTGTTAGACATGAAGTCAAAATAGAAATCTTTTTCAAAAACAGGAAATCTGTTCATTATTCTCGATGGTCTGATTAATGAACTGATATGGTGTGTTAAAAAAAAGGTTAACAATGAAAGTAGATTTTTAAATGACAAAGAAAAAAGTTTGTCATTCCTTTGTTTGTTATATACCACTATAAACTAAAAAGGGTCAAAGTGCTTTATTAATAGCCATAAACTAATTATTAATGATTAAACATAAAAAAAATAACTATTGATGCCATTCATGTGAATCTTTGTAAAGTAACACAGATTAATCTTCAAATTTTCATTGAATAACGCCGCTACACTGGCTGTATCATTATTTCACTCATGTTTCGACAGGTTATAGCAGAGTCCGCATCGTTATATTTGTGCATGAAACTCACTTCTGATCGTCCTGGCTGAGGAAGCTGAGGTCGCCGTAATTAATGCTGAAAACGAAGTCATCGGTGTAACGGTTGAAGGTGATGACTTTGCGCTGGGGATATGGCGCCATCCTCTGAAACAGGATGCGCTTGTTGTGCTTAACTCCCTTCGCACCTTCCTCATCAGTCTCGCGGCTGAATTCCACCTAAACAGAGAAAGGGACGTATAGGAGCATAAAATATTACCAATATAACATTTATTTTATTCAAAATCAGATTTGACAAGTAGTCTTCTTCCTACCTGTATTGGGAAAACAGCTGCATCTCGAATAAGGAAGGGTTTGACCTTAAAGGCTTTACTCAGAGCTGCAGCCTGATACACTGCACCCAAAGCTGCTGCCTCGTCAGCATTTATGTTCTTTGCCAGCTCCTCTCTACAGTAAAGAGGACGGGTTAGAATAAAAGCACAAAAAAAACCATTATAATAAACTAATTGTCTAATGGGTTATTTTCTTTGGATCAGTAAGTGTTAAGCATTAGTGTGAGACAGCCTGAGAAATTGTACTTTTCATTTTGATTATCTGATTTTTTAAAGAATTTTAATTTTCTATACCGATTTAAAGTTTTCTGTTCACAAAAATAAATTTTTCTTTTACATTCATCTAGAGTCAAAAAAAAAAAATTGGAAATCTGAAAAGAAAAAGGGAAAAATCTGATTAAAAAAAAAAAAAAAAAAAAAAAAATGTAAGTGCAGATGTTTTAAAACCCAATATCTGCTACCTGATTTGTACAAACTGAACTGATTCAGGCTCTGAATCTAATCAACTATATTAAAGAATTTGATCAATTACATCTAATCAAAGTGTTTTTGGAAGTTAAACACTATAAATGAAATTGTTGTTCTTATGAAAAATAGAGTGTCAAAGCACACTATCAGGACAAAAAGTATTGTGACACTAGACTTTTCCAGCCATATGTAGTTCCTTCAATTGCAGAAGATGTCTTTAGATAGTAGCAATAAAGGAAGCATTACATTTTTTTCACTTGATCTAAGAGACTCAAACCTGTTCCAGCATGATGATGCCCCAGTGCACAAAGCCAGCTCTTTGAAGAAGCTTTATATGGGATAACATAAAAGATCTTGTGTGGCCTTCTACAGAGCTCTGACTTCAACTCTATTAAACACCTTTGGGGTAAATTAGAATGCTGACTGCACATCAGTACCTGACTTTACTAACACCCATAGATCTCCACAAGCATGCTTCAAAATCTAGTGGAACATCTTCCCAGAATAGTGGAGGTTATCATCGCAGCAAATAAGGACTAAATGAGGAATGGCACACACCAAGCTTATGGTTCGGTGTCCACAATCTATTGTCCATATAGTGTATGTAATATGACACAATCCATTTATTTAATTCTATTTTTTTGTGATGGAATTGCACACATACTTCTCCCAGACGGACACAGAAACTCACTAGAATAGTGGCATCTGTGAGAGGAACACCTACTTTTTTGTTGCTTGAAGAAGCACTTCTTGCACTTTGGGAACTCTCGTAGCTCCTCCAACCAGAATGATTTGTTCAATCTCATCCTGCAAACAAAAATCGTGTGCACATTAAAAAAAGATTTTTAAAATCCACACATTGGACCAATAATACCAATGAGAAGCTGTATTGGTGAAAAATGTTATGTAGAGACTCTTACTAAAGACATCTCAGAAGCAGCAAGTGCCTCCATCACTGGTACAGGTACTCTGTCGAACAGATCAGCACAAAGTGCCTCGAACTCGGCCCGGGTCACCTTTGCCTTAAAGTCAATATCATCCATCAGCCCCTCAATCTGGAAGAAAAAAGCGGGAAAAGTTTCAAAATCTACTCATTTGATTATGATATATATTTAAGCTAAAACAAAACAACATTCGAACCGAATCGGTAAGTGCGTATTTGTGTCTTAATCTCACCTGAGCATTATGTTCAGCATTCGCACTCAGCACGGTCTTGAGTCTTTGCGCCTCCTTCAGCAGTTTAGCCATGGCACGTCCGTTCTCTTTTACATCTTTCTTCGATTTCTTTTGTTCATTAAAAAGTTTGGCTAGATGGTCCCTCAGTCTCAGTTCCATTTCAAAACCACCAAGTGTCCTATCAAAACTAAACACAGAGAACAGCAGCACTGTTCAATAGATGCACATGTATTGTAAATAATAAAAAAAAAATAAAAAGATTGAAATAATCAGTTGCAACCCCAAAAGAACTTTATGATATAAACATTACAATTTAAAGCAAACCAGTTTTGGCACCCCCCAGATACCATAGTTCTCCAACTTCCAAAATAACAACACAATGTGAAACACTAACCCAATTCCACGGATCTGGAGCTGAGGCTGTGTGCCGGTTTCTTTGGTCTTTACTATTTGGTAAGTGACAATAGTGGCTGTTGTACTGCTTGATCCCATGTCATAAAACATCACATTCTGCAGAAACAAAAATAGTAGACAATATTAATGAGTTTGAAATGAGATTTTGATTTTGCTTCTTGCCTGCTTCATTTGTAGTACCTGTGCAGTTGAGTTGATGTCTTTCCTCCTGAAGAGTCCATAGTTCAAAGCCACAGCTGTATTGTCATTGATGAGCTGAAGGACCTTCAAACCTGCCATCCGAGCAGCCTGCAGTACTGCCCTACGCTCTGCCTGGTTAAAAAAGGCTGGCACGGTGATAACTACATCTTTGATGATTTGTTCTGTGAAGACAAATGACCATCCTTAGGTTTCATTATAACAGCATGGGTCACCAGGATTTTGCAAAAGCAGACAGGCAAACAATTTGAATAGGCAAACCTGCAAAATCCTCAGCCAGGCCTCGAGAGTAGTTCAGTACCATGCCCAAGAGTTCCTCCGGAGTATACTGCATCTCCCTGTGGAATACAAAAAGGCAAACTGTAGTAAATGACGCATTTACACTAGTCCTTTCTACAGTGAGTGATGCTGCACATTTAATACTGTCTACCAGCTTTGAACATCCAACATCATGGAGTTCAAGTGTAATCTATGACTTCACCCAAGCGGCAGTTAAATGCGCTGGTTTGCATATTTCTGAAACTGCTGATCTCCTGGGATTTTCACGCACACAACAGTCGCTAGAGTTTACACACAGATTTTTGATTGTTCCTTTAAGACTGGACAGTGAGTGCATTTCAGATTCTCTTTATTAAATTCGGTCAAGCAAAAAGGTGCGGCAGACCCAAATAGAAGTTTGTTTGATAGCTTAATGATATACATATTTAAGGAGTAGCTATAATATAGTTTAAGCAAAACAGTGAAAGGAACACAAAAAAAAGGGAAACCGAATGCTTCACATTGTATTGCATCTACTATAATACAGTACAATATAAAAGATATGAATATAAATGATCACAAATATATTACGATTACAACCATCATACGGCATCAGTGCTTGTCAAAATTTTCCGCTACTCTTTGTAACACCTGCTTACACACGTTCACTTCATTTTTTTTTTCCCCTTTCTCTGATTACTTCAATGTTTTGAAAATGTTCGATAAAAAAAAAAAACGCAAGCTTGATGCTTTTTTTGTTTGTTTTCCCACACCATTCTATGTAAACTCTAAAAAACTGTAGCGTGTGAAAATCCCAGGAGGTCAGTTTCTGTAACCAGCCCATCTGGCACCAGCAATCACATGACAGTTCAAGTAAAATAGAGATAGCAGTTTTGACTTAACTGAAGCTCTTGACCTGTCTATGTATTCTGCTAGATCAATACGATTCAATAACTGAATGAATGTGCAGGTGTTCCTAATAAATTGGACATAGGAATAAAATTACTCACTCAGAGTATTTGAAATACACCGTTCCTCTCTTTTCATCTCGGAGTAGTTGGTGTTCAGGAAAGCGTTTCTGATACTGTTCAACCTGTAGGTTATCGGCAGTCTTTCCCAAAAGGCTCTGGAGATACCTGTACACCACTTTGGGATTCTTCACAGACTGAAATAAGGATCCGTTCAAAATTAATTCGATTTCGAGGGCTAGATTCACACTTAAACATAAGCTCTAACACAGTGGGAAAAGGACTCACCACTCCCAAAGCACTGTCCCCAAAAAGTCTTTCGTTTTCCTTTAGGCATACAGCCACTGGTGTTTTCCTTCTCGACTCCCTGAAGAAAGAAACACCACAAATATTATGGATTTTTGAAGCAAAAAAAAAAAAAACCCGCAGAACTTGCTGAATGAATGTCTTCATTATTAAAGATATTTGAGCTTAACATCCATACTTGTTTAGAACGATTTCCATTGGCACACCAGGTTTAACTATAGCTACTTTGATCCATTCGCTTCCCAGGTCTACAGACATCACGGCAACTGAAGCTGTACGACGGGAAAGAGATGCGCATAATTAGGAGCAGCAAAATGTGAGAACATCTCTGTTGCAAAATGTACAGCAACTAGTACTATTACAAACATCACCATTACAGGAACATGTTTATTCTTTAAAGGCAAAACTATTTCCTAGAATGCCAAGGATGGTATTCTGGTGTCCATCCCCTGGCAAAGCTTTAAATCAAAGCCTAGAATGATTGTAGCTTGTGCTTCACCTGTTGGAGAAGGAAGGAGAGCGAAGGCGAGGCAGAACAACGCCAACAACGGCAGTTTGTTCCTCATTGTAACCTGGAAGGAAAAAAAAGGCAAGACAGCAGTTAGAATTTGCTTCAGTTGAAGGAATCTGCATTGTGATGGCCGTTTGGTCCATGCAAATATTTCAAAAGGGGGTGATCAGGGTGACGCTGGATCTTAGAACCCACGGCCATGTTATTTAGTTCAGGACACCGTTGATGATTTCCAAACTTGAGCACACCAAGTAATTAACTAATGAGTTGTATACAACTGTTCTGGATTTCACTTGAAGGCACCTGATCCAGAGTATATAAAAAGCCCGCTCTGACATGCACATGCAAGATCTGCTTCCTCAAACCAGACCAAATTGTAACTTCTACAATCCTGCTTTCAAACACGTGGACTTGATCACTAAGTAGATCCACCAGCTCTCCTTAGGAGGAGAAGTCAGCACTGGCGCGTGGAAACTTCTGGTCCTGTTGCCTTTTGTCTAATAGTGACGCACACAAAGCTGATACCCGGATCCTGAAAGCCGGGGGGCCACGAGAGCTCCACAGGAAACCCGGATGCTTCCGATCAATTTATACACACACAAAAACGATCGGTCGTGTGTTGGAGGTTGGAGATGAAGGCAAATCTCAGGCGTGATCAAATGTAGGAGAAGAGCAGGAATAGATCAGCTAGCAGGTTGTGCTTAGCGTGCTAGCGGATTCCTAGACCATAAAAAGCCTAAGATCTTATAACGCTGACTAGATCTAATGATGGGAACCGGAAATATGTTAAAACATACCGATACGCAGATGTTACAGTATCCAAAAGGCAAGTTCAGAGCGCTCGTGGTTACACGTGAAAGGTGTTGAAACTTACCTCGAGCGGTAGAAGTTTTGAGATCGGATCTGCACGGATGGTGCAGGTGAACCTGATCTGACAGTGTGAACAACAAGGGAAAAAAGCTCCTCGTGCACGTTCTCCGCCTTCAATACTGCTTTACTGGTAAACGTCAAACTCACGCCGATTGAGCGAATCCCATACGGTGGCGGCGCTGCACAGTCCCGTCTTGCTCTCAGGGTTAACAGCAGTTACCGGCTCGTTGCAAACCACCGGGCCCCGGACGCGGCGTGATCTCATTGGATCTACAAGCCTCGCTGTTCCGCGAGTCAAGCGCTGACCCGGTAGCCTGCTCGCCCCGCCCCTTCGCTCTAAATACAACGCCCTGATTGGTCCACGTGCCACGCGCATTTTGAATGGAATGGTCCAGCATGGCTTCAAGGGGCGCCTTTGATTGGTCCACGTTACAGATCGGCGTCGCAAACGCGCTACGTGTTATACATGCGACGTATTTGTAGTTTTTATGCGATGCTTTGATGTCATTCGTTTTGTTCTACAATACAGTACTACATTCTACATAGATTTAGCATAACTCTATGGCCGTCGAGCATTAACAGCATTAAGTTCTTCAGAAATTTGAGGAGCTTGTCTGTTGGATCGGACCACACGGACCAGCCTTCTCTCCCCACATGCATCAATGAGCCTTGGCCACCCATGGACCTGTCGTAGGTTCACCACCATTCCTTTCTTGGACCACTTTTGATAGATACTGAGCATGCAGACATGGAATAGCCCACAAGAGCAGAGGTTTTGGAGATGCTCAGACCCAGTCTTCCAGCCATCACAATTAGGTCCTTGTAAAATTCACTCAAATCCTCAGCTTGACTATTTTTCCTGCTTGTAACACATCAACTTTGTGGACAAAATGTTCACTTGCTGCCTGATATATCCCACTCACTAACAGGTGCCATGATGAAGAGATAATCAGTGTTATTCTTTTCACCAGTGATAATGTTATATTGTAATAATATTATGCCTGATTGGTGTATAGCATATACACCTTTTGAAATGTTTTTCCAATGATGAATAAGGGTTCAGCGTATGCAGCAAAGATTAGGAAATACAGCAACAAACCAATAAACAACTCTAAAGGGCATTTCAGAAAAGCCTTATGAAACGACAATATTAGGTTAGGGCTGTGATTAGACAGTGATTGCAACACACTGATGAAAGTGATATCAGCATTATGGTTGGATAGTTATGGTTACTTCCTGAAGAAACCATTTATTCCTTAAAAAAAGGCAATCATCTGCTAATTGTTTACACAGAAGAAGATTTTATAATGCTTTCTGCAATGTGATTTACTTTTGTATCAAACACAGAGTCTTCTCAATAAGTTATCGCACCTTTATAATGGTCATGATGATGACTGTGAAATACTTCAGTTTCAGGTGACACCACAGTGTTTATAAGGTGATATAAATATAATAGGTGAAATAAATATAATTCAGATGTAATCAAATCTATATGTTCTCATGAATGAAGTGCATGTGTGCTTTGCAGGATAAAAAATTAAAACAAAAAGAAAAAAAAACTATTTCATTTTGGTCGACTTATTTATCTCAGGACAATTACTTAACACAAATAAAAAGGTTTAACACAATGCTATTTTTTACAACAAACCAAATACAGGTTAGGTACTTGCGATATAGAGATTACTCAAAAGATTAACCTTTAAAATGTAAAATCTAAGAACTGACAAGTAAGTAGTGAGTCATAATATAGATAGATAGATAGATAGATAGATAGATAGATAGATAGATAGATAGATAGATAGATAGATAGATAGATAGATAGATAGATTATTATAACCTCTTTTCTTTTTTTTTTCTTTTTTTTTTTTTTACTTTAGTTGATTTTTACATTTTACATTGTTATGGCTGTTTAAGCCATGCAAATATATTTAAAGTATAACAGAAAACAGTCATGGCTACCCAGGGTTCTGTTATTAGCATATAACCTATTATTACCTGGTAATTACTGTTACCTACACTGTGACCTTCCCCAATGTATCACACTAAGTAAACCTGCTAATGCTTAAACAGAGATTTAGATCTGTCATTTTATTGTACACATTATGTCACATAATTACTCAGTTTGAGGTTGAAGATTTGTTCATTTAGGCTGTTTGAATCTCAGACACCATGTGCTGCCATTGGACAGAAATATAATACTTACAAAAATATTTGAATTTATCTTAATACATGAACAAACAGGGATGTAGGGGTAAGTTATCCAATCAAAATATAATTTTTACATAATGTGGAGCATGTAGAGATTTTTATTATAACAGTGAGTATTGAAAGGTATTGTGAAATGGAATGATTAGGGATTTTCCCTGATATATCAAATGAAGAAAACCCACATTATTACCTCACAAATCTCTTACTTATGCAATTAAAGACCTTCAGATCTGCAGTGTGTACGTATTTCAATCAGGTAAAGCTATACTACATGGATAAGGCAGTGGCACTCCTGCTTATTTTGTCTTTGAGTTCTGATTTATTACTGATGATACCTTGCCGGTGTCTGGGTTGCTGTGGCGTCACTAAGAGGAACTTAGCTCACGTGACCAAGACGTACGTCACATGATCTGAACTGGGATTGGTGGCAAAATGGCTGCGTTCTTGCAGTGGAGGCGATTTGTTTTTTTCGATAAAGAAACAGTGAAAGATCCGGTAGAAAATGCGAAGAACTTTGCGTTGCCGTTAGGAATATCGGCTTGTGATTCAGGCAGGGGGCATGTTGTTCTCGGAGATATCCTTTACTGCCATGTTTGTTGTTTGTTGTTGATATTGATAGTTTCATATGACTAGCCAGCGTCCTGTAATCAGAGCATTTATAATCAATTTATAACATCTGCTCTTTCTCAGTGATTTTACATGTGGTTTGTATACTTGACAAAACATTCACCTGGGCTTTGAAAGTGATTCGTGATCTTGGGTAGAAGCTGTAGTTAAGCAATAACTATTGTGGATTGAATATCTCTCTGATTTCCTTAACTCATCTGCTGTACATATGGATGGCCAGATTTGGTTTTTATCACGATCGTTGCAGCTGACATCCTTCCAGGCATATAAACTGCGAGTAACACATCTGTTCCAGCTGAAACAACACAGCATCCTTGTATCAGTGGGTCAGGATGAGCATGGCATTAATCCATTGGTAAGTCCTTTACTTAAGACATAGAAGATCTGCAGTTAAAACAATCTAAATTCACTCCTAATCAACTGATGCTTACACATGTCTGTGTTTTGTCTGTCTGTGTACGTACGTCAATCAGGTGAAGGTGTGGAACACTGATAAAAGAGACAGTGGCAGTCCTCTGTGCACTCGTATTTTTCCAGCCATTCCTGGAAACAAACCTGCAGAAGTGTCCTGCCTCAGTGTACATGAGAACCTCAATTTTATGGCCATAGGTACAGTTGTACTCCTGCCTTTTTTGTTTTTGATGAACGTTACTGATGGTACCATGCCGGTGTCTGGGTTGCTGAGTGATTGGGATGTTTAAAAACTTTATTCTTCTGGGTCACTTTATTACAGATGCATGCCTTTGTAAATACTCTTTGTATGTGTATAGTTTTGTGTGTGTGTGTGTGTGTGTGTGTGTGTGTGTGTAGTTATGTGTGTATCTGTGTGTGTGTGTGTGTGTATATATTATATTATATTATATTATATTATATTGGCCAATAGTTTTTCAAATGTATACTGGATAAATAAAAAACAAAAATGACACTCCATGTAAAATATTACTGTATTAAAAAAAAATAGAAAAAAAACAGTATAGTGTTGATTGTATTAATATAATTATATAAATAATAATAAATGATGATTTATAAATACAGTATATAATAAATAATAATTGTAATACCATGCTCTCCCTGTCCATCGCACAGTCACGTGTGTAAAAACAAACAGCACTTGGCATCAGTGATTCGCCTCTAGAGGCCGCTCTCATAATGACGTACTTTCTAAGATGTAACCCGGAAAAACTATTAGTATTGATTGTTGCTGATAGTTTCAGCAATCAACCATTGGTGCCTCTACTATCGGCCCACCCACTAACATATATTCGGCAGTCTCAGTAATTGTTGATCTTTATAATAGGTTTACTTACGTAATAAAATAGGATGTGATTACAAAATAATGGTAAAATCAGTAATTGTGTTTGCCTTATGCTACTAAGCTTATAAAAAATCAGGCTTAATTTTAAGATAGAATATGAAAATACTGACTTTTTAAATGTGATATTATTTTTCAGGCTTTACAGATGGCAGTGTAGTTTTGACCAAAGGTGACATCACCAGAGACAGACACAGTAAAACACTAACCCTGCATGAAGGGAGCTGTCCTGTCACAGGTCTGGCTTTTCGCCAGGCAGGAAAAGTCACCCACTTGTTTGTGGCTACTCTTGAGAAAGTACAGGTATGCTTTAGTTGTTTGATTGAGTGAATGTTCCAGCTTATACTCTCTTCTTTTTTCTGGGCCTGGTCTGTGCATTGTGTAAATGAGCTGTTTGCAAAAGTGTTATTCGAATCCATTATGATCGGCCTTCGTTTATTGTGTTGTCAGTGTTACACGTTGTCTATGAAGGAGTATCCTCGCGTAGAGCTGGACACCCACGGTTGTGCTTTACGCTGCTCCGCCCTCACTGATCCCTCTCAGGACTCGCAGTTCATTGTAGCAGGTGATGACTGTGTATATCTGTATCAGCCTGATGAAAGAGGACCCTGCTTTGCTTTTGATGGACAGAAACTCCTGGCGCACTGGCACAGGGGTTACTTACTGCTGATTTCCCGAGACGCCAAGTCACCTAACAAGTAGGAGTCACTAAAATATTTCATCTTCGATTTCTACCACGATATTATCTCATATATGTGTATGTGCAATGCACATACTGAAAAGCATTCAAATATTCTTTTCTGTAGATGGGACCTACTTTTTGCATAACAGTAAAAATCTATACTTGAAATATTATTTTTTTTGGTGCAGGCCTGACTTTGGATCAAGACAGTTGTCTCCAACAGAGAAGCAGGTCCTGACTATTTATGATCTGGACAATAAGTTCATTGCCTACAGCGCAGCATTTGATGACATTGTAGATGTCCTGGCAGAGTGGGGCTCGTTTTATGTCCTGACAAGAGATGGAAAGATGTTTATGTTACAGGAGAAGGACACCCAGACTAAGCTAGAGGTTTGTTTAATTCTACTGCTTTCTAATATTGCAGAGTAAAAATTAATAGTTGTTACTTCAATAATTTCCATCACACGACGAACAGTATTGTAGTAAATGGAAGTTTGTACAAAACTGCTCAATTTCAATAGTGATTATTAATTCATTAATTAAATATTTTGTCCTTTTTGTCATAGATGCTGTTTAAAAAGAACCTGTATGCAATGGCAATTAATCTTGCAAAGAGCCAGCATCGGGATAACGATGGCCTTTCTGAGATATTTAGACAATACGGAGATCATCTGTACATCAAAGGCGACCATGACGGCGCTATCCAACAGTATATTCTGTAAGAGTATCTTTTGTTGTCATTTCTAAAATGATGCTTAGTTCTACTCCACGTATACAGAGTAACAACAACCACAATTACATTTCCTTTTCTAGAGCCATTGGGAAGCTAGAGCCATCATATGTCATCCGTAAATTTCTGGACACTCAAAGAATACACAACCTTACTGCATATTTGCAGGCCCTCCACAGGAAATCGCTAGCCAATGCAGATCACACCACGCTGCTCCTCAACTGCTACACCAAGCTGAAGGACAGCTCCAAGCTAGAGGAGTTCATTAAGGTTTGTTAAAACACAGAGTTTGAGTTGGTCTGGAGAAAACAGTACCATGGAAACCCACAAATTATTTATTTGATGGTGATGTTTGCTTACTTTTCAGATCATTTTTTTTTTTTCAGATTTTTAACCTCTGAATGGTATGACTACAGTGTGTACAGATACAGTACCAGTTGCCGTTCTTTATTTTTAACATTGCACATTAATACTGAAATTATCCAAACTATGAAAAAACATATATAGAATAATGTAGTAAACAGAAATTGTGATTAATGACAGCTTGGCAAAATCCTGGCATTCTCAGATCAGATTCACGAGGTAGTCACCTGGAATAGTTTTCAGTTCACAGGTGTGCCTTATCAAGAGTTCATTCATGACATTTCTTGCCTTCTTAATGTGCTTTAGATCATCAGTTGTCTTGTGCAAAGGAAAGTGTGTGTACAGAGTCAATAGTCCTATCAGTGTTACTTCAATTATCGTACAAATCCATTGTGTGGCAAGAAACCTTCAGTTAAGTAAAAAGAAATAACAGTCCATTATTACTTTAATTCCCAAATGCAGTCTCTAAAACCATCAAATGCTATGATCTAACAGGCTTTCTTAAGGACCATCTCAGGAAAGGAAGACCAAGAGCTGCCTTTGCTGCAGAGTGATAATAAATGTATACATTGTATTAGAATTACCAGCCTTGGAAACCACCAATTTACATAAATGCTTCTTGGAGTTTAAGTGGCAGACATATTTCAACATCCAGTGTTCGAAGCAGACCGCATGAGTCAAGCATTCATGGTCCAATTGTGACAAAGAAACCATTACTTTGGAAAAATATCAAACAGAAAAGACTTCCTTTGGCCAAGAAACAAAAGAAATGGACATTAGATCAGTGGAAAACTGTCCATTGGTCTGATGAGTCCAAATGTATGGTTTTTGGTTCTAACCAAACAGTCTCTGTTAGATGTACAGAAGGTGAGAAAACAGTTCCTGGATGGGTGATTCCCTCCACAAAGCATGTAGGAGGAGGTGTAATTGTATGGAGGTGCTTTGCTGAATTTAGTCCAAACTGAGGGCACACATAACTAGTATGGCTACTACAGTATTTTGCATTGACATGCCATCCCATCTGGTTTGCACTTGGTGGGGCCATCATTTGACCCCAAACACACCTCTAGTTTATGTAAGACCCCTTTGTTCAAAAAGAAGAGTGGTGGATTGCTGCATCATATGATTTGGCATTCATATTCACCTGATCTACGTACAGTTGAGATAGTTTAAGATGAGTTTGGGACCAGAGAATGAAGGAAAAGCAGCCAACATGCACTCATTACCTCTGGGAACTCCTCAAGACTGTTGGAAATTCCAGGTGACTACCTCTTTACGCTGAGTGAGAAAATGCCAAAAAAAGACACGAAAATATAAAACATATAGAGCAGTGATGCACTGTGCTGTATAGTTACATACAGTATATATTGCCTAGTACAGGCGAATGTCATAGAAGAAGAATGCTGTTAAACTCAGTCAAAAAGGGTTTTCTTTTCTTTTTGTGTGGTTTATTATTTTTTTTTTTTAAGGTTTACAGTTTCTTGGTTTGTGTTATTTTACCGTCTTTTTTAGTCGCTATTCAGTATTTTAAACCATACAAGGCATTATGCTTTACAGCTCTTTCTTTCCGGGAGCTCTTTTCTCCACACTTTTTAATTGCCGCTGCTCCTTAAAAAACAGGGCAATCAGTAATCAATATTTTCACCCATGTGTGGAATTTTTATTATTAAATTTCCCTACCTCTGGCCTCCATTCCCAAACCAGCACTAGAACATGTCCCTGCTGCCACAATAAGATTTTTTATTTTTTTATAAAAATCACAAGTCAGACTGATCACTATATTAATTTCTCTGTGTCCTTCAGAGCAGCGAGAGCGAAGTGCATTTTGATGTGGAGATCGCCATTAAGGTTCTGCGCCAGGCCGGGTACCATAGCCACGCAGTGTTCCTGGCAGAGAAACACTTCCACCATGAGTGGTACCTGAAGATTCAGCTAGAGGATTTAAAGGTAAGGGAGATCCTCACAGAAATGTACTACATGTCTAACTTCAACACTGTGGAGGTGAATTGAATTAGTGACTAGTATTTTGCGTCAATCTTAGAGGCACTCCATATGACCAAAAGTATGTGGACACCTTACCATCACACCCGAGATGTGTGTGTCTACCCATAGCTTTTGCTGTAACAGTGGGAGCACACAATTGTACATGTTTGTATGCCGTAGCATTAAAATTAGTTAACAGAGTTAAGGGCCCAAGCATGATCTAGCATGGCAAAGCTCTAGTGCACAAAGTGAAGTCTGTGAAGACATGCTTTGCGATGGATGTGCTGGAATAACTTGAGTGGCCTGCACAGAGCCCTGACCTCACCCCCCACTGAACTCCTTTGGACTGAACTGGCATGCTGACTGCTAACCAGACCTCCTCACTAACCTCAGTCTCTGACCTAAAGTTCTTGTGGCTAAATGGGCAAGTCCTTCATCCATGCTCCAAAATCTATCGGAAAGCTTTCCTTGGGGTCAAAATGTGGAGTGGAATTTTTAAAAAGAACATATGGGTGTCCACAAACCTTTGGAAACTTAGTGTCTTAATACACTAAATTCTAAAGTAAAATGCTGCCTATGTCCTAAATAGTTTGCATTAAAATCATTAAATATTATAGAAAATATTTGTAAATGTTTGAATTTAATAATTGTTTAATGTGGGCAATTTGAGACATACTAGTTTAAATAAAATAAAAAATAAAAACATGTAATTCTTTGAATTCTTGTATTTATTTATTTTTATTTGTTGTTGTGGACAGAACTACCAGGAGGCTTTGCGCTATATTGGGCGGCTGCCATTTGAGCAGGCCGAAACTAACATGAAGCATTATGGGAAAACTCTGATGCACCATGTTCCTGAGGATACCACTGTGCTGCTAAAGAGGCTTTGTACCAATTACCAACCTATCCAGGACTCTACTGACCAGGATAATGTGGACAAATTAACAGTGAACAAGGTGATTAGTCTGAGGTGTCTTGTAGAAGCTCATTGGGGCAGTGCATTTTACTGAAAACATTACTGGATCAGATTCAAGTTTAATGCAATTGTGAATGTTAATGTAGTATATAAAGGAATAATGTTCTAAAAGATTTGCCGAGAAATTACCCTGCGGTTATTTACCCTGAGTAAAAGACACTTTAAACCGATTTTAATTGAAGTGCGCAGTCGATAATCAATGTTGCATGATGCTGATTTACACAAACACTAATAATATTGCACACTCAAAGATTGTATCATCTCCAATTTGAGTAATACACAGTTTAAGCAGTGTTTGGTCTTAATTGGTCTTACTCTCAACTTGACATTTTTTATGTTCCTCAGGCCAATTCAGAAGAATTCATTCCTATCTTTGCTAATAACCGAAGAGAGCTACGAGCATTTCTTGAGCACATGATTGTGGTAGAACCATTTTCTCCACAAGGTGTGTACGATACGCTGCTTGAGCTTCAGCTGCAGGACTGGGCCCATGAACAAGACCCTGAGGTAAACACAGTATATTTATTTTTCAAAAGAAGTTAATTCTATGATGATCGCAAATGTTGAGCTATTTTATGAGTTCCTCAGTAGTTCCTAGTTTTATAACCACAAAAGACTGTAGAAAGATCATTACTCATAATCTTACATTCCGGTGCTCATGTTAGTTCTCTCTCCAGTGTTCTGTATTGTTTAAAGATTTATGATCACACTCTTGAGGGTGACATCAAGAGTGTGATCATAAATGGCATAAATGAGGATAGTTCCCCTTATAAGTCTGGTTCCTCTCAAGGTTTCTTCCTCACAATATCTAAGGGAGTTTTTCCTTGCCACAGTCACTGTGGCTGCTCATCAGGGATACACACACATCGTTCACCTTAACTGTTAAATTCTGTAAAGGTGCTTTGAGACAATGTCTGTTGTAAAAAGCGCTATAGAAATAAACTTGACTTGAAAAGAAGTGCCAAAAATTTAAGGACCATGGGCCGAAAATTACATTATACCAAACTGTATGATATTAAAATTAAAGTTGCCATGGTTCAGCTCATTTATGATTATATACTATTTAGAAATAAATAAATTACTGGAAAACATTACTCTGTAATCTGCGTAACAAATGCAGTTTTACTTTGAAGGTTTTCTAGTTAAAATAAGGGACATGAAGCTGATCCTTATTTTTTTTTTTAAATGTTTTACCAAATTCAGTTATATTCTCTTTATTTCAATTTACATTTTTGCTTCTTCAAAATTAAAATCAAATTAAATAATAATAAATTATAAATGAAGATGGCTTTTATTATGCACTATATGTAATACACCTGAGTTTTCCACGTATGTGTTTCTTCCTCAAACCATTACCACAACGATCTTGAAAGATCTTGAGTGGCCTGCTGTGCTGACCTCAACCCCATTTAACATATTTTGGGGCTCTGCAGCCTTCATTAGTACCTGACTTTACTAAAGCATTTGTGACTGAATGAGCACAAATCTTCACAAACACACTCCAAAATATAGTGGAACATCTCAGAAGAATGGAGGTTATTATAACCTCAAATGGGGATTAAATGTGGAATGGGATCTTGAAAAAAAATACATACAAATCTTCTGGTCAGGTGTCCAGCTGATCACCAGATTGCAGAATTCGGTAGACAAACATTTTCACTGAATGATGAAGTAAATATTTTAAAGATCATTTAGAAAATGTAGGTGTAGTTCTTTAACACCCTTTTATTCTTGTCCAGAAAAAGTCAAGCCTGCAGGAGGCAGCATTGCTGCTGCTGACGACTGAAAACACAGTTTTCGATAAAGCGCTGGTTCTCTGCCAAATGCACAACTTTAAAGAAGGAGTGCTTTATCTGTATGAGAAGGGCAAACTGTAAGTACTACCATAACACCGTTGTAGTACTTATTCTTCATTTAGGATCAAATATGGCGAAAATGCAAAAAAAATAAAAAAAAATAAATCCAATGGCAAAAATAAAATGTTTAACAATTTCTTAAAAAAGTCCTAACAAATTGGATTTTGTTGGTTTTGTGATCATTTGCATCAAATAACATTATACATGTTAACATAACATGTATAGGACCAGTATGACTTTGTACAGACACAAACTGAACACAGATCAATTCTGTACCACTGTTCAAAATGAACATGTTTTTCTGTAGGTACCAGCAGATCATGCACTACCACATGCAGAATGAAGAGTACTCTAAAGTGGTGGAGGCGTGTAAGCGATACGGCGATCAGGAAGTTTGTCTGTGGGAACAGGCCTTGGGCTACTTTGCACGCAAAGAAGAAGATTGCAAAACCTACATTAGTGAGGTCTTAGAACATATAGACCTGAATAACCTCATGCCTCCACTGCTCGGTAAGTTACCAGTAAACAGACGCATTGTGCTTTTTTTTTTTTGGTTTTCACACCTTCTTCAGGGGCAGCACATTGTTTGCAGCATATATTTTGCAGCTTGATGCTTTGCCAAAATGAGTGATAAGTAATATGTTCATTTCATTAATTGCATTAATAGTAAGATTCATCCTGCTTAAGTTAAGCAGTTTTTTATTGTGCCTCAAAAACATATTGTAATAGGGAAAAGAAAGTTTGACATTTCACAACATAAATAATTTTGTATACCTGAAATACTTTAACCACATTGAGATGTTCTGGTTGAATCGTAAGTATGAAAATAAAAACCCTCAAACATCAATGTACTGAAGCAGTGTTGTAAAGAAGAGTGGGTTAGATGTTCTCCAAAGTTGTATAAAAACCAGATAATGTTATTGTTGTTAAAGTTGTTGGGTGTACTTGCATTATTCTGCCTGCTTTGTTTTTTTTTTTTTTTGGCAAAAATGACTACTTACTGAAATCTCTAGTGGGTTTTTTGGTCAACTAAGGTCTTCTTTTTCTAGAACTATATTACACAATTCTTTATACTTGTTCTGTAATTGTTGCATAGAATTGAATGATGGTATTTTCTTTCCCATGACTGTACAAGGAAGTATGGTTATTTTGACACCAACCACCCCCTGTTTCAGTTGTACAGACCTTGGCCCATAACTCCACCGCAACACTGTCAGTGATCAAAGATTATCTGATTACCAAATTGCAAAGAGAGAGCAAGCAGATTGAAGAAGATGAAAGAAAGATCCATCAGTATCGCGAGGAGACCGCGCACCTGCGCGCCGAGATCCAGGAACTCAGCACCAGGTAGAACTACTAAGAAGGCTGTGTATATGTGGGAATAAATGAACATTCTGTCGTTAAAACTATATTCCGTGGTTCTTTCTAATAGAGATTTTATTCATAGATTAATTATACAGGACTGAATAATCTTCATCAGTTGATTAATTCTTTTTCCTCACAGTGCAAAGATTTTCCAGAAGACAAAGTGCAGCATGTGTAACAGCCCCCTAGAGTTGCCATCGGTGCATTTCCTTTGTGGTCATTCTTTCCATCAGCACTGCTTCGAGAGCTATGCAGAGAATGAGGCCGAGTGTCCAACGTGCACTCCTGAAAACAGAAAGGTGATGGACATGTTACGGGCGCAGGAGCAAAAACGAGATCTACACGAACACTTTAATCAACAGGTACAGTGAATAAATGTGCAGTAAATAATTTATATGGCACATTTTTAATGACTTTTGAAATAAAATTTTTTTTTCTTTTTCTCCTTTTTGCAGTTGAGGAGTTCTAACGATGGCTTCTCGGTGGTGGCGGACTACTTCGGCCGTGGAGTTTTCAATAAACTAACTCTGATAACAGATCCTCCAGGGGGCAAGACTGGGTCTGGGAATTTCGAAGCGGATCTACAGAGAGACCTCCTCACTCATACCAAAAGAAATGCCTGAAAAATCACATTGATTCTCAAAGTGGAAGACAATGTGATTTTTCAGTTATACTCTCATAAATATGACTGAATTATAGGACAAAGGTTAGTTATTACTAAATCCTATTGTGCTACTCTTCTCTGTGATGGACCTTCTGGAATTTCAGGCCCAAACTGATAATAAAACCCTGTTAATCTAATATAGCTTATGAGCAAATCTAATCAATAAATTTATGGACGTTGCTTTTCTTGTATGCTCTTTATTTGCACTGTATAATGATTGCATGTTTGGTGTAAAGTCTGTGTCGTTTGTCTCTCGACTTAATAAATACATGTTTGAATTTCTGGCATTTAATAAAAGGCAATGAATAGCATGTGAGTTGTAATATTCAGTTATTTGTTGTGTTAGCAAACTTGGGTAATTGGTTCTATAATACATAATACACCTACCTATATAGAAGCCTGAACTGGTTATGTGACTTTATAATCCTATTGCCAACAAATTGGCTTTGAATCAATTGAACATTGGTAGTCTAAATATCTGAAGAGCCATGATGGATGGTTTTAAGATTGTTTGCCTGTTTGTCGGTAAAAATTGAGCATGTTTGTTTCTTTAATGTAGTTCATTGAAGTGGCGGACGAAGTAGACAAACCATGTACTTGAGTTGGAGTAGAGATACAATAGGTAAAATATTACTCCAGTAAAAGTAAACATGCTCCTGTTAAACGTTCACTCGAGTAAAAGTATAAAAGAGTGTACTTAATTATCCAAAGTACTATGATTTATTATGGCTATAATGCCCTATTATCATTTTTGTCAAAAGACTATTTCTTAATCAACTTTTATGTGAAAAGACCCTAATGTTGCGCTTAGCACAACAATCTATTAAAACAATGTTATTAATCAGTCAAACACTGATTGATATCTTTTAAAATGATCATGAGCCCAAAAACCTTTTTTCAACTTCAAAATAATGCAAATAAGGTGTTGTGGCAAGTCAAAAGTTTCTTCCATCTCAAAATATTCTGCTGTATGTTGGAGGCTAAGTAGATACCACCAAGCCACAATCAAAACAAGTTCAAAACAGAGGTTGCACGCTACCCTGATTGGTGGCTTGCTGCATGCTTGACCAGTTTTTATCCATATATATATGGACAAATGGAAATGCTTCAAGTAAAGTACAGATACCCCCCAAAAAAAATCTACTTAAGCACAGTAACAAATTACATTTAGTAACTATCTACTTTGCTGTCCACTACTGGTTGCACAGCAAAATGAAAAAATGCAAAATAATGTTAATCAGAGTGCCAGATTTATTAATTAATTTAATGGGCAGATGCATGAGTTTACTGCAAAAAGAATAGTAGATCAGAATGTATTACATAAGGTACAATTTCTGCATTATTGGTGTTATTTAATCATTTTCAGTTAAAATATATGTATGAAATCTATTGTATGGCAATGTTTCAAAAGATTGTTTGACAGCAGATTAGATTTAAATGATTCTATTAAATGTGTACTATTTTCTGGTGAACCACTGGCAGCATGACATTTGAAGTGTTTCCAAATCTATTTTAGACGTGAGTGTAATGCGCATCAAGTGCAGCACACAAGTATTGTTTTTAAACCACATCTCAGACCGAGGTCAGGCCAGTCATGGTAAAAACCAGAGCACATATGAACTTGTGGCTTATGGTAACTAACTGTTGTCTATTTAAAAAATGTAACTTAAATAAGCAGTGGAGATGCATGCTATGCAAATATAGTCACTGTGCTATGTACCAGATGGGCTTTAGATAGTATAAAAATAGTGCAGGCCTACTGTGCACCACTTCACGACATTTTTCCAAGGTCTTGTCTTTGGCGCACAGGCATTTGATATCGCTAAACAGATGTTTACAGAAATGCTTGTATTACTTAATGTTTGTTATATCATGCTGTCCATATCTCTAATGGACAAGACAAATAAAGAATGTCCAACAGCATCTTTACTTTCTCAGGAAACTAAGAAAAGCTCAGCTATGCTACAATAACATTTACCGCTGTACTATTAAAAGCATCCTCACAAACTTTCTCACAGTGTTTTATGGCGACTGCACCGTCTCAGGTCAGAAGGTCCTTCCGAGAGAAGTAAAAGCTGCACGATACATCACTGGTGTCTGACTACTGTCGATCAAAGGCTGCCAACACAAATGCTGCCTACAAAGAGTGAGAAACATGATCACCTCTTACTCTGATTATTGTCTGTTTACTTTTTTACCATCTGGAAAATGCTTCAGGAGTCTTCGCTGTCACACTGGCACGCTCAAAACAGTTTCTTCCCATCAGCTGTCAGCCTACTGAATGCCAAACTAAACGCTGAAGTAAACACAACTACTATCACTTTATCCTGATATCGGACACTGAACTGTACATTTCTACTATGATCTATGTTTTTTTGTTTTTAAATAACTACCCATTAGTGTACATTCCAAATGCTATTTTCCAAATGTTATTTTTAATGAACCTTGAGAAATTGGCTTGGAAAGTATAAAGTTTTTCCATACGTTATTGTTTTAAAATGGGTAAAATTTTTGTATGTGTGCCTGTGTGTGTGCGTGTGTGTGTGTGTGTGTGTGTGTGTGTGTGTGTGTGTGTGTGTGTGTGTGTGTGTATATGTGGGGTGGTCTTTATGCCTACAGAGTATATGTATCGGCAGATTGTGACCACCTTAGTGTGACATCAGATGCCAAAGAACTTTTCCAGTACAACACATGATAAGTTGTGTGAAAGTTCTTACACAGTCCCACACAAACCACAAACGCTCTCAGTTCTGACTTAAAGCTTAATTGGTTGGAATATTGCTTAACATTGGAAATTACATGTTTAAACATTTTCCTATAATCTAAATAAATAAATAAATATAAACGGCTCTCCCTTTCAGATACACACCTTCATTAGCTGGAGCTTTTACTCCCTGCCTTTATTTCAGCTGTAGATCACATTGATATTTTCCTTAATGTGAGTGCAGCGGTACTAATAATAATAATTATTGCAATAATAATTAGAACATTAATGATTTTTATCACAATAAAGTGTAGAGTTTTTGTAGACGGATAGGATGGTGGACAGACGGGGCTTACTCCTATGTGCTGTAGTTTTCCGATCTGCAACAACTTCTGAAACAATACTGGGTTAGTGTCTGCTCTTCATAACAGCTGTATTTGACAAATCTGTGAGAAATGGTTAGCTAAATTTTAACAGTGGGTTGTGGAAAACCTTGTTACCTACAGGATGTTACATCACAGCACCTTTACTACACATTTAAGCAATTCTAACAATAAAAAATTATCTTAATTTAGGACCTGTACTAACCAATCAATCAACCAATCATTAAATCAATCAATTAATCAATCAATCAACTAATAAATTAATTAGTTTATTTATTTATTTATTTGTTTGTTTGTTTAGTTGAATGTTCTTTTTTTGGTTCATGCCACTACCCATATCATTCTATGTATTTGGCCTTTTCTCTTCTCACTTTTGTTCTAATCTAATCACCCCTCTCTTCCTTTGTCTTCCTCTTTTATGTACACCCATGCACTCTCAGTAGCCATGGCCACTCCTCCCCATACAAAAGAACATGCTGTTTTATTTACATACTGTGACATCAATATCTTATATATATATATTGTAATACTATAAATGTATATCAATATACAGTCTGAACAAAATATATGTATAGTTGCAAATATGTGTTTTTGGATTCAACATTAGAAATTTACAAATATCTATACAAAAAAATGACTTCCTTTATTAGTTTTGTTCGTGTGAAACCACATGGTTCACTTCCACAATTACTTTATTTACTGCTTTTAGAGTGTTGGTACAAAGTGCTGTTATAGCAGTACAAAATTAGAAAACTTCACTGTTGTAGGGAAAATGCAAGGAGGATACATTTTTATTTGGATGTTTCCTCTTCTTTGCACTTTTGTTGGTAAGAACCTATATCACATGAACAAAAGTTAGAAATGATTCTATCTGTGACTTTAAAAGTTTTTATTTTATAATATCCTTTTATAGTGTACTTTTTTCATGAAAATGATTAAACCATAAAACTAACATATACATTTGTTAATCTTGGCTCTGAACCATTGTTAATTTTAATTATAAATGCACTGGTACATCTAACATTGGTTTGCAGGCAGGGGGGCTGATGGTGAGAGAGTGACTGGAGTGTTACATGGGCGAGTGGAGCTTCATGGACGCTATGGACAAAGTCCAGATGTGGACAGAGTGGAATGGACTAAACATTCAGCTGATACTTCAACTAGGAAATTGATATTTATGGTTATAAAGCCAAACATTACTACATGCACAGATCCCTGCAGAAATATAGACTTTGATTTACAGACTATGACGCTTATTCTGGTTAATTTGACACTTGAAGATGAAGGCACTTATGAGGAGAAAACTACACTGAAAAATAACACAGTTAAATATTTTAATTTTATGTTGTCTTTGCTGTGTGAGTATCATATTTCACCTGTACTGCTTTTACTGAATATGATTAATATTCTTGGTAACTGCTTATCAATTATAAACATATTTTTACATTTTGGTTTTGGTCCAATTTCTCCAGATGCATCCAACATCACTATCTCTTCTTCTCCTGGCTTTCTGACCTTGAAGTGTGAGATCTTCGGGGAGTTTAAGCTGCTGCGATGGTTCAGAAATGACCTTTCACTGCCAGATGACCAGAGATTCTCCTTCACTGAGAACAACAAGACCATGAAGGTGTCCAATCCAGTCAGATCAGACTGTGGCACATACACATGTCAAGTTTCAAATGAAAATGAAACATCAGAAGTGAAAGTCAGTGTCACAGGTGAGATATTTGTGCATTTCCTTAAAACGTCTTATCCTATAACTTTAATCAGGCTAATTATAAATAACTGGGGACTTACACAATAACAAATTTTTAGAATTGTATTATTATGATGATTATTATTATTATTATTATTATTATTATTATTATTATTGTTGTTGTTGTTGTTGTTATGAAGTTATACAATTTGGCAGAAGGCTCATAAATACCTCAACAGCACAGTGACCAAGCAGGAAGTAACAAGTTTTTATTATTTCAAATGTACACAACACTTCTTTAGGACTATGATGTCCTGCTACTATACCACTGGTAAATAGTTAATAACAATAATACATTCCTAAAATGTAACTACCATTATTGCTAAAACTCCACCCTATTAGTTTATCTAGATCTTTCTTTCTACAGTCAGAAAGCTCCACCACTGTCCTTGTCTAAAGTCATAGCATAAACAGTTACAATGCATTAGTGAATGTGAAGTTCACCGAGTCCCCTTGAATCTTCCTCTTCTTTTTTTACTTCATATCATTATTTTTGTTGTTGTTGAATTTATTTATATTAAAACAAGTTTTGTCCAACAGACTGCTTATTTTGTCAAATGATAAACTGATACCATTTACTCGCCACCTGCATTTATTATTTCTTTCTTTCTTTCTTTCTTTCTTTCTTTCTTTCTTTCTTTCTTTCTTTCTTTCTTTCTTTCTTTCTTTCTTTCTTTCTTTCTTTCTTTCTTTCTTTCTTTTATTCTAACTGCTAAAATAGTTTCAATTATAAACACCATGTTGTAATAACTACCATCTTCTGAATTTCTCTGATTTATTTTTAAATGTTTTTGATTCTAGGTGAAATTCCTGAAGTTTGTGAAGATTCTCCATCATCAGATGCCTGGTTTTGTGTAAACGTCTAATCTACATTTGAATAATATTATGGTAAATATGGCAGCCATTACAGGACCATATGGATTCAGAGTCAGCTAGAGTCAGAGTCAGCTGGAGTCAGAGTCTATTGGAGTCAGAGTCAGCTGACTCCAGAGCTAAATACTATCAAATCTACTTGGTCATGCTAATGAGCTGATTTTCACCATGGTGAAAGGTCTACACTGCAGGCAGGACAGTTTAGCTCCTGGACCCTTTTACTACAAACTCAGACTACTCTAATAGGTGCAGTATGCGGTTAGCATTGAGTTTTGGCCCAGAGAGGATGGCGGCATTTCTGGATCATGTTCACGTATGCCTTCTTTATATTTTTACCTGCATTTTTGGATGTCATGGCAAACTGTGTTGACAGACAACGATTTCTGGAGGTGTTAATGAGTCCATGCAGTGATTTTAAATGCAGTGCCACCTGAGGACCCGAGGATCATGGGAATCCAATTTTGATTTTCGCCTTTGTCCCTTGTGCACAGAGATTTCTACAGATTCTTTGAAACTTTGATGACATAATGTACAGTAAATGATTAGATATTCAACCGTTTTGCAATTTTATGTTGTGGAACATTATTCTGAAATTGTTCCTCAATTTGTAGACACAGTCTTTCACTGATTGGTGAAGTCCTGACCATCTTTACTTCTAAGAGACTCTGCCTCTCTAAGATACACTACTTAGACCCAATCATCTGACTGGCCTGTTGTCAATGAACCTAATCAGTTGCAAAATGTTTCTCCAACTGTTTAATTTGTTTCTATGTTGTGTTGTGAATAAAACATGGGTTTATGAGATTTTCAATAATTGCATTCTGTTGTTATTTACATTTTACACAATGTCTCAACTTTTTTTGTAATTGCGGTTGTATCTATAGCAATCTATATGTAATCATGATGTGTGACTGCTGAAATATCAGAAAGAAATACATAAGATGACTGGGGTCTTTGACTCTGGAGGTTCCATAAATCTCTCTTTTCTGATTTTCCTTCCCTGTCATGTGATGAAATGCCCTTTTCAAAATAGTAAACCCAAGCATAACTGATGCACACCCAGCAGAGGTTATGTAAAGTGGAGCCTTTAGAGACACCAGAGCCTGAATTGTCCCAGGCGTCTAACTTAATTTCCTACATTTACAAATTTTTTTTGTACTCACAATGCACTCTGATTTTGAATGCACATCTGATGTATACTCACTAACAAATTATTTTTGGTACTCCTGTGTGACTAAGTGCAAGTGAAAATCTTCTCTTTAGGAAAAAAGTTTCACCAAAAGCAAAATGAGCAAATTAGCATAACTGTACATTACATGTTCTGTACATAATGTATGTCCATATACCTATTTATTCTTGTTGAATTTTATTTCATTTTTTTTTAAATAAAGAAAAGTGACATACAGTAGTGAATATTTTAATAATTTTTATATTTATTGTATTTTTATATGATAAACAATGATCTGAATGCTCTCACACAGTCTCACACAAACCACACTCTCAGTACTGACTAATTGGTTGAAATATTTCTTAAATATTAAAATTACATGTTCAAACATTTTTCTATAGTCGACCATTAAATTTAATTAATATAAATGGCTCTTCATACATGGATTCATTATCTAAAGGCTTTAATCCCAGAAATGATTTCAGCTGTAGGTGACATTGATATTATCCTTAATGTGAGTGCAGTCCTAAAATTAAAATTAATATTAATAATAATAATCATCATTTTTCAAATCATAATTGAAGTGTGGAGTTTCCACAGCCAAATAGGTTGAGACTGGTCTCACTGGGTGTACTGTGCTCTCCTTGTAAGAACAATAAAAAAAACCCCACATTATTATTATTATATTGTTTTTGAACCCGCAACAACTCCTTTAACAATAACGGTTTTGTGTCTGTCCTTTACAAGAGGTTTATTCTGCAAATCTGTTATCTTGGTGTGATAAAGGGGTTGCTATGGTTTAAAAGTGGTTTGTTGTGGAACACATTGTTGTCTCCAGGATGTTACATCACAGCAACTTTAGTACACATTTTAACATTTCAAATGTGTACAAAGTTAATTTAGGATCTGTACTGTCATTTATTTATTTATTTTGTTGAATCTTCTTTTTTGGTTCATCCCACTTTTTCAATGTATATATCCTTATCTATTCTCACTCTTGTTCAAATCACCCATGGCCACTCCTCAATTTACAAGCGATCATGCTGTTTTATTTACATACTGTGGCATCAATATATTATCAAATTACAAAAAATTTTACATCGATATACAATTTGTACAAATATGTGTTTTTGCAGTAAAATTTACAAATTTTCAAATGTCTTTACAATAAACACTAATACTTCCTTGATCAGATATGTCTGTGTGAAACCATGTGGCACTAATATTAGCTCACTTTCACATTCACACTTTACATACTGCTTGTAGGTGTCGGTACGTAGTGCTGCTCGATTAGTACAAATTTACAAAACTTCACTGCTGAAGGAAAAATGGCAGGAGGGAACTTTTTCCTGTGGATGTTTCTTCTTCTTTGGACCTTTGTTGGTAAGAATCTACATCACATGAACAAAAGTAAATGATAATATCTGCCACATTAAACGTTTTTATGTCATAATGTCCTTTTATACACAGAAAATGATTAAGCCTTGTTACTAGCATATAAAATTATATCATATTTTTAATCATGAAAGCACTGGTATATCTGACATTGTTTTGCAGGCAGGGGGGCTGATGGTGAGAGAGTGACTGGAGTGTTACATGGGCGAGTGGAGCTTCATGGACGCTATGGACAAAGTCCAGATGTGGACAAAGTGGAATGGGCTAAATATCCACCTGATAATTCAACAAGGAAATTGCTATTTCTGGTTTTTAAGCCAAACATTACTGCATGCATGGATCCCTGCAGAAATATAGACTTTAATTTACAGAATATGAGTCTTATTCTGGTTAATTTGACACTAGAAGATGAAGGCACATATGAGGAGAAAACTACACTGAAAAATAACACATTTAAATATTTTAATTTCACGTTGTCTTTGCTGGGTGAGTATCATATTTCACCTTTACTGCTTTTACTGAATATGATTAATATTCTTGCTAGCTAGCTTATCGATTATAAACATACAGTATTTTTGTGTTCTGATTATGGTTTCGGTTTAATTTCTCCAAATGAATTCAACACCACTATTTCTCCTGGCTCTCTGACCACATCAGAGGTGCAAGTCAGTGTCACAGGTGAGGAATTTCTATATTCTGTAAAAATTAAATCAGGTGAATTCAGTCACTTTTTTAAATACTGAATATGATTAATATTCTTGGTGCCTGCGTTTCGATTATAAACATACTTTCTTTCTTTCTTTCTTTCTTTCTTTCTTACTTTCTTTCTTTCTTTCTTTCTTTCTTTCTTTCTTTCTTTCTTTCTTTCTTTCTTTCTTTCTTCTTTCTTTCTTCATCACTTGCAAAAACACTAAATATATACAATATATCATGTTCTGACTCTCTCATTGATTTATTTAATTTTTATTCCAGGTGAAAATACTGAAGTTTGTAAAGATTCTCCTTCATCGGATGACTGTTTTTGTGTTTCAGTCTAATCTACATTTGCTAAAACTATGGTAAATATGGCAGTCATTTTAGGAGCAAGTAATACAATCGTTGATTGTTGTATTATTATTTTCTTCTTACAACACAAACACAGTTTACTGGTAAAGACATACATTCAGGTCATACATCATATTTTGCAATAAAAGCCTGCAAGTTATTTAAAATCAGGTCAATAAGAATGATTTTGTTTTACTATCTGGCAGTTTGTTTCTTTTTTATATTCAAATCGTACTTTTTGTTGTGTTTTAGGTCATGTGTGTTAGGTCATATTTAAATGAAAGGTATAACGATCCTGTAAATTATTTTATCTTTCATTTTGTTTGTTTTATCTTTCATCTTGCCATTAAATAAAAGCCAGTGAAGCACATATTGTTGAAGTCTTCAATTATTTGTCATCTTAGCAAAACTGGAGGGTTAGAGTTAGGGCAATATTTGGATATTTATTTCTATCATTTTTATTTATATTTATTTATATTTATTTATATCACCCACTTAAATAACAGCCTGTGCTTGTGTGCAAAGTGATATAGTATGCTGCTGCAGGTTACATGCATCTTTAGCATACTGTTAAGTGCAGCAGTGTAGAAATTTTGATGCAGAAACTAATATTGTGTCATTTGAGAAAGCCATCTGGAAACATTCACAGCGCTTCACCTTTTCCACAATTTGTTATGTTACAGCTTTATTCCAAAAATGGATTCAATTCATTCTTTTTCCTCAAAATTCTACAAACAATACCCCATAATGACATTGTAAAAGAAGTGTGTTTGAAATCTTTTTGTTTGTAGAATTGTGAGGAAAATATTGAATTTAATCTATTTTGGAATAAGTCTGTAGCATAAAATGTGGTAAAAGTGAAGTGCTGTGAATACTTTCCGGATGCACTATAGTATAGGTGATAACACTTATTTTCTTTTCGATCCAATACTAAGTACTTTCAAAGACAGAATCGATGACACTGGTGCCAATAACTTTATGAAATGCTGTTTTTTGTTTTGTTTTGTTTTTTTAATTCATGGTGTATTTTTAAAAGTTATTAGTAATTTATCAGTAAAATCTTTTACATCTGCTCTCTGACTGAGTGACAAAAGGCTAAATTGTTTGTGTGATGAATGAAGATGTTGCTACAGGACAGGAGGAGACAGCCTCTCTTCTCCGTCGCATGATGTTTACGTCACTGTCTGACTTTGCGCCCTCGTTTTTATTCCCATGCACCAGGTAGGGTTTAGGGACTGAGTGAACGAGTAAACGATTTTAGACGCAACCATCCGGTAATATGCGTCGATCCAAGTATCGCAGAAAACATCGCGAGATTAGGGTCGCTTGGTAACTGTACATCACATAGCTTTCATGGAGAGGTCTGGGCGACAGAAGGTAACCATGTTGCACATTCATTTATATATATACATTAACATGAACAACGACGTTTCATTGTTGCGTACAGAATTAATGTTAATTATCCCAGAATTATATTTCAACGCGTTGTAGCTAGCTAGCTAAGCTTTGAAATTAGCTAGCAATGTTATCAATGCTAAGTCTTAGTAGCTAGTATGGATGCTGAGTATAGGATAGTTAATGCATATATATGCACGTATATGATGCACTCTACTGCCTTATACTGATACTGATATTTACTGCATGATGCTTTCATTTATTAAAGTGTTAATTCTAATTATTTGGCAATTTGGCATTAACAAGTATCTTTAGAGTACATCAATTATGGTCCCTGCAGTGTGACTTATACAAAAGTGTTGCCATATCCGCTTTTAATACGCGGCTTTGGATGTGACTTGAAAAAAAAATCACGTGTCCCCTGTTGTTATTTTTTCCAGTGCATCGACTGACACTGTCTACCCACAGGCTCATAAATATCTCTGCTGTAGTGTAATTCTGAACCCCCCCACATAGACCGCCTTCTACCTTCCCTTTATTGGAGAAAAAAAACACTAATTTCAATACACCTCTTACAATGCAATCCTTATGAAACCACGGCTATAGAAACCATCAATATTATAGAGACACAATATAACAGGGCGTTGCATCACAGACAGTATTCTCATACAATGAGAATGAAAGATATTACTAAAGCAAGAAACCCAATGACCACAATTAAGCAAGTCTTCTTTTACTGCAGCCACAGCTGCACTGCCCTTGTACATCATCTCTAGCAGAAGAATTAAGCTCATTAACTGAATACAGGATCACTGCATTTTTTCAATGCATTATAATTTTCCTGGGAATTTGAAATGAAGGCAAATTGTGTTTTTTTGTGCAAATTCTACAGAAAAGATTAAAACTAAAAGTATAAATGGGTCTTTAAAAAACCCCAAAAACTTAACAACTGAATTTGAATTGGACAATCTTTCCTTGTGATGTCCAGCTTTTCTCGAAAAGTCAGTCTTGTAAATGTCCTTGTAAGTGTATCTTGTAAGTAAATTAATTTCTTCTCCTCTGTCAGTCATTGCGGAATAAGAAAAAGCTATTAAATCTTCATAAATAATATATTTGAGCGTGCACACTTTGCTACAGATCTGATTTGCGAGCTCAGACTTGTGCACACTCTGATCATCCAATCAAACGACGTGAAAATGCTGATGTTATTGAACGCCTGCTAAATGGCCCCAGTGCTGCTAACTCAAAATCTGATTGGTTAAAGCAACTGGTAACTCGAAATCTGATTGGTTAAAGCAACAGCCTTCAAGCGTCATGAACTGTACACTGCATGCTCCCGCATTGTTCCTTTTTAAAGGCTTCAATATGTAAATGATGGCTGAAATATGATTGGATAGAAACTCTAATATAACCAGACACTTGAGGGAATCGCTATGAAATGAAGAGAATATACTATTGGGAATAATTTTATACATATTCATGGACAAAAACATTAAAATATAAGTCAGTAATTCTAAAAGTGTTTAGCAGGGAAAGCCCTGCTGGCCCTAATGGCCTTCCACTGATAAGTAGGCACATGCATATGTTTTTTTTTTCCCCTCTAACTTTTATTTTGTTTTACACATTATTGTCATATGGTACCTGTGTCCTAGATGAACCTTCTCTTGTTAGATAAAATCATGTCTGTGAAATGTATTTATTGTCCGTTAAGAATTCATAAAGCAAACATATGTCAAGACACAAAAAAACATAGATCTGCCCTCACAAACCACATGAAGGTGTAAAGCATGATATAATTGGAAACTGATGCATGTGCTACTTTGCACTAAATATAATTTTGTTTAATTTAAACCTATCTTGTATTTCATTTGCAGTGTATAAAGATTGATACATCGTAGGTATTTGATCTGTAAATTTGTTGATGAATTTGTTCAACCTGACATTCTGAGCCACTGTTTGCAATCACCTTAATGAATACATGTTCAAATTCTTGCCGTTAAATAAAAATGTGCATTAATAATTATCAGCGAATCCTTGCTGGCCCTGATGGCCTTCCACTAATAAATAGACACATGTACATTTCCACAGGGAATGCCACCCACAAAGTGATTAAATTATGGCAAAACAAAGTACAACACAGTACAAGGATAAGCATCTTAAAGACCTGATTGGTCAAGCGGTCTGTATATAGATCAGGTGTATAGTTGTAGTAGACACATACATATGGTTCTAATGTATTAAGCTATAACTATATGGTTATGTTACATGGTCTCCCATTACTGTCCGACTCTCCTTTTCCATCTCTCTGATCAAATTTTGCTGGGTGATCATAAATTCTGTGTGGTTTCACTTTAATATGTTGCAGGCTCATTTATTACATCAATTTACACAGTTGCTGTGGACGTGTGGAAGCTTATTTGACATGCAAGAGTTGCCAACACTAATTATAACTCCTTTTCAGACTCAGCTGATCACCAACCAGCCATACGACGAGTCTCTGGACATCAACGACACAGAGGAAGTGGCCAGTTTATACACACCTACTCCACGGCAAGCAGGTCATCTGAAGACTCCTAATGTCTTATATAATAAACCATATGCTGAATATAATGCTAAAATACAGTATGTTGTGATTTCAGTCTTGAAGAACACAAGCCGACAGCAGCTGACTAACATGGCTAATAGTGGTAGTGATGAGTTTGAAGATGTTACTAAGGTAAATGAGTCTGCTATAAGCTCCAGGAAATGCACCAGCATGATACCAACCTCAGATTGTGAGTGTTATTTGATACTGATCCGATAGTGACGCTTTTTTAGTACTCAAACAAACCCTCTGTACGCCTTAAGAAAATCTATCTCCTACCTTTATATGCTTGAACGAGTGATTAACAGTGTATAGAAAATACACACTGTTGTTTATATATATGTATATATTCTGGAAAGATGTTCCACTAGATTTTGGAGTGTGCTTATGGATATTTGTGTTCATCAGCCACAAGGGTATTAAAAAGATGTAGGTGAGGAGGACTGGGGTGCAGCGTTCCAATTCATCCCAAAGGTGTCGGGATGAGATGAGAGCTCTATAGCAGGCCACTTAAGATCTTCCTCTTCAAAGCATGTAAAGCATATCTTCAAGGAGCTCAGGGGCATTGCCATGGCATGCACATTTGGGGTTCCGAGTTGAAGTGAATGCAAAATTTTATTATAGCGCGTCTATAGACGTCCTATATAATTGAGTGCCTCCAGATTTGTGGTAACAGTTTGGAAAAGAACCACATATAGCAGGAAAGTTCAGGTGTCCCAGTACTTTTGGAAATATAGTGTGTGTATATGTATAAACCTTGCTTTGAATTCATGCTGAAATTTTACAACAGAAAAAGAAGAGTCCACTTGCTAGTTCACGTGAAGCAACCGAAAATAATGACGACGAAGATGATGATGACGATGATGATGATGATGATGATTCTGATGAAACCGAGTCAGATGAAGATGATGGAGAGCCAGGTTTAGCTCCGGAAGGGTAGGTAACCCCTTGCATGCCATTTGTCATATTATTTATTTATTTGTTTATCAATATCCTGTGCCTGCCTGATCACCGACAGCTGTGACTCGTTATGGTGCAGACTATATAAACACACGTTCTCGAGTCACAGGCTGTCGGTTCTTGTATTGTCATGCTGGTGATATCCGTGGCTGCTCGACCGCCAGCATTCCCCGCTGGTTTTGTATCCTGGTTCTGTTCCTTCTGGATTACTCTTAGCCACTGCTGTTTACTTTCGTTTCGGACTCTAGGTTTCAGTTTTGGATTACTCGTCTCGAGCGGATTTTCCTTGTTTGTTTTCTCGCCTCGGCAGCAGTGAGTGTTCGTTTGTTGAACTGTTTTGTGTGAATAAAGACAATGCTCGAGCTATTTCCGCTTCCGCGTCGTCAGCCTGACACTTCTATAAAATATTACAATATTAAATGTATATAAAATATTATAACAGATTTTGCTATCACATGTCTAAGAAACAGAAATCAAATAAGTTCTACTAAATCTACTTAAAAAAAACAAATGACCACATAATAAATGGTTTGTTTTATAATGAACTTTAAATTCAGTGGGCTCCAAGAGCATTTAGCCCTTACATTTTTGTACACTTTGTTGTTTTATAGATTAAATTTAAAATAGAGCATATATTTTTTTGTCTACCAATTTAAACACAATAATCCATAACTTACTGAAAATCTGAAACTGAGAGAAGTGTTCACACCATTTGTTCAGTCTCTAGTAGAATCAATTACAGCTTCAGTTTATTTGGAGTATTCTCTACAAGCTTTGCACACCTGGATATCTGAATACTTTCAGAACCCACTGAACTACACGCCATTGTTAGTGCTTGTCCTAATCTTATCTGGGCGCGTGTCTGCCTACAGCGCGTACGATCCGGCGGATTATGACCATCTTCGTGTCACCTCAGAAATTAAAGAACTTTTCCAGTACATCACACGGTAAGATGTAAACGTTCCATACGAAGTCCCACACAAACCACAAACATTCTCACTTCTGACTTATAGCTTAAATTGATAAAGTGTTATGTAAAATTGGAAATTATATGTGCTCACACATTTTCCTATAGTCAAACACAAGATCTTATGAATATAACTGGCTCTCCATTTCAGATACACACCACAGACTATTGAATTGGACCATAAGCTGAAACCTTTTATTCCTGACTTTATTCCAGCTGTAGGCGACATTGATGCTTTCCTTAAAGTAAGTAGTAATAAAATAATAACAATAATAATAAGGGATTCAAAAACTTCTTTTCTAAATCATAAAATCATTTTTAAACCTTAAAAACCTGGAGAGCCCATGTTTAAACATTGTGTTTCTTTTATTTTTTATTTAATTTCAAGGTTCCTCGGCCGGATGGAAAGGTGGACGGACTGGGCTTGCTGGTGTTGGATGAACCCTGTGCTAAGCAGTCAGACCCCACAGTGCTCTCCCTGTGGCTTTCAGAGAACAGTAAACAACACAATGTGACTGTGAGTGTCTTCACTCACAAACAATTGTCTGAAATGCAGTGCAGAAATAAATTTGAAGCTGCTTCATACTGTAGAAACAGAGCCATGAATTGAGCATGTAGTTTGTGAGATAAATCATTATTCTTTCCACTGCACAATGAAACACAAACATATTTTTGATAGGAGGTAAAAGTGAAGAGCATTGAGAACCCTCAGAAGAACCCAAAAGCTATAGATAACTGGATTGAGAACATCAGTGACCTACATCGCTCCAAACCACCTGCGACTGTACACTACACAAGGTACAAATTCTACCACATTGTACTTTACAGCATATAATAACACTTAGTATAGCAATCATTCACATCCTGTAAACACAATACCGATTAAACACAGTCTGTACAACAACATAAAATGGTTCAGATGGTACAGCTGGTGTAGAAGAAAGAAAATGGCATCTTTAATTAGTTCCTGCATTCATTTCCTTAGACCAATGCCAGATATCGATACCCTGATGCAGGAGTGGCCACCTGAGTTTGAGGAACTTTTAAACAAGGTTAGTTTGGAAACAGTTTTGGAACTAATTCTATTTATATGATTTATATTAAGGTGTGTAACAAATACTGCTTGAAAAATTCTGCCTGGGAAAAATGTAGTCTACTATGCATCTTATTATTTTTCCAAGCAAGAGTATTACATTTTTATAGTGTATTTCTTAGTGATATCACGCTAAGGGAATGTACAGTAGAATAAAACCTGACTTTCTAACAGATGGCTTCCTAACTTCTTTCTCTCTCTCCCTCTCTCTCTCTCTCTCTCTCTCTCTCTCTCTCTCTCTCGCTCTCTCTCTCGTTCTCACTCTCTCTCTTTTCAAGATGAACCTTCCAACAGCCGATATCAGTTGTGACCTTGCAGAATACATTGACATCATTTGTGGTTAGTGACACTAATTTTTTTTTCTTATGTATTTATTCTTTTCATTTTTAATATCTGCATTACTTTCTATAGGTATCTTGGATATTCCGGTGTATAAGAACCGAATCCAGTCTCTCCATGTCCTGTTCACACTCTATTCGGAATTTAAAAACTCCCAGGTTTGTTTGACTTTCTGAGATGTCAGATTTATTTGTCCCCACATTGTGCAGCTTAAATAGCTTCTGGAAAAAAAATGGATGTAAAAGTGTGTTTTAGAGTAGATTTGTTCCACAGTGATAAATCTGTTGAAATCTGTTACCAGCTTCGTTAGAAAAAGGGGTGCTTCAGTTAACACTGGATTGTGGTTTAACACCTTGCTTTTGCCTACAGTGAAGATCTTTCATCACGGAACCTTTACTATAGATACAAAAATAACCCATATGTGAACATCTGTATTGTTATTTCCTTACCACTACAATGCATGTCTTAGTGTAATGGTATATTATCATTCTTCAAATGCTGTAGCTTAATTATTTATAAAGACCTTCCTACAACAAGCGATATTGGCACATCGTTTTCAGAGCGAAACACTATGCGCTAAAAAGAATATTTTGAGGAACTGAATACGGTGGAAAAATCTGATAAACTTCTGCTTTCCTGTACATTTTCAAACGACGTCAGCACAGTGCGTAAATTTGATATGTCTGTGTAAAACACCAGCTTTGCATCACAGCTGATGAGAGCACGTTACAAAAATATTTCTCAATCTCCTTTTCTTTAGCATTTTAAAAATTTGGCAGAGGGCCGCAAGTCCAACGCGTCATCCAGTCGACATGTTGCTACTGCAGAAGCTGAGACGTTCAAGCTAGAGTGATCTATCTCTGTCTCTCCTACCCTTTTGCTCTCCCTCCCTCCCTCCCTCTCTCTCTCTCTCTCTCTCTCTCTCTCTCTCTCTCTGCCACTCTTTCTCTCTCACTCACACACATGCCCGCACATAACCCTAACCCACAAAGACCCTATAGAAGAGCCGTTAAGCACCACTCCACACCCACCCCTCCCAAGTGTCAGCAGCATTCATTTAAGTTGTCAGTATGATTTATAATTTTTTTTATAAGGTATTTTCTGTATATATAATATAAAATAATATACTTTTTACCAACTGTATGTATTGCTACACCTTTTTCTCTGTGCCTTGATTTTACAAATAAAAACCTTTTTCTCTCAGACTGATTAATGCATCGTTGTTCCTTCCTTTAACACGTCAAACCACGTGGTGCTGACATCAACTCACTTTTGCAATGACTGTGCTTATAAGCATCAGTACTGTGTTTAATGCTGCTCTAGTAAGTAGAATTCATTCTAGAGTGTTTAGTTGCTCAGCAGTAAAATGAATTAGGATTATATTCACAATGCCAAGAGGAGACTTTTTCATTGTGATGCTTCTTCTTTGGACATTAATTGGTAAGAATCTGTTTTTTTTTTTTTTTTTTTTTTTTACATTTTTTCATAACATACATTAGGCATGTTGAAGCTTTAAAAAACTTATTTTTAGATTAGATTTTATATTCATTGTACAAAATATAAGTACTGAGCCTATGAAAGAAGTTTATATGCATGGTTAAATGATTAGCACATGCTACCGGCATTCAAAACTTAATAACTTTTAATCATGAAAGCACTGGTACATCTGACATTGTTTTGCAGGCAGGGGGGCTGATGGTGAGAGAGTGACTGGAGTGTTACATGGGAGAGTGGAGCTTCATGGACGTTATGGACAAAGTCCAGATGTGGACAAAGTGGAATGGGCTAAATATCCACCTGATAATTCAACAAGGAAATTGCTATTTCTGGTTTTTAAGCCAAACATTACTACATGCATGGATCCCTGCAGGCATATAGACTTTAATTTACAGAATATGAGTCTTATTCTGGTTAATTTGACACTAGAAGATGAAGGCACTTATGAGGAGAAAACTACACTGAAAAATAACACAGTTATATATTTTAATTTCACGTTGTCTTTGCTGGGTGAGTATCATATTTCACCTTTACTGCTTTTACTGAATATGATTAATATTATTGCTAGCTAGCTTATCAATTTTAAACATAGGGTACTTTGTGTTCTAATTATGGTTTCGGGTCTAATTTCTCCAGATGGATCCAACACCACTATCTCTTCTACTCCTGGCTCTCTGACCACATCAAAGGTGCAAGTCACGGTCACAGGTGAGGAATTTGTACATTCCTTAAAAAGTGAATCAGGTGAATTCAGTCACGGTGTTTTATACTGTTAATTTCAAAACATAAGTCAACAAGTTATGCCACTCCTAATCTAAAGAACTGGGAACTTAACAACAATATTTTATAATGTGTTTGCGATACGGAAAATTATTATTATTATGATTATTTTTATTATTGTATGTCGAATCCAAGTCTTGCCTGTAATTTTGTCTCTAGACAACAAAATGATACACAGATAGCATTAGTTCATATTCATCAAATATTTTGAATTAGAAAAATACATGATTTAGTAATTATCATATTTTTACTTGTTTTCTTATTGCATTTCTTTCTTTCTTTTTTATTCTAGAAGTTTATCTAAACAGTACTAGTTCACCATTTTTTGATCATTTGAAACACCCTGTGTTCCTAGCTGGATCGTCCCTCGCTGGCCTGCTGGTTTTGTGCTTCATTTTCATTTACATCTGCAAACGTTCCAGTAAATATTGCATTTATTATTATTATTATTATTTTACTATTATTATTATATTGAATGGTAATGAAACACTTTCTCACTGCATAGATTTTAATATATTCATCTTAAATATTCTAGTTGTAAACACATAAAGGAATGGTTCAACAGATATAATGATTTTACCACTGGCATTCAATTTTCAGCATTTTTGCTACCAAAAATGACAGGTGGTTTCAAATCAGCTCAATGGTTTCCACTCATTATAATTTCATGTCACTGATTTTAAACCATTAACGATAGAATTTCCCATGAACTTGTAAGTTTAACTCTCAGAATGAATGAATTGAATAAATAGAATAAATACATTTAGGGGATGAAAGAGGTTATTTCTTGTTAAAGATCTAAAAAAGACTTGTTGAAGCCTTGAGTCTGAGTTTTATAAAGTTTTATAGGCTGTATAAAAGTACACAAAGTCCACTTAGTTGATGTTTCTGATTTTGATGAATCTCATCACATCGTTCATTTTTTTTTTAATTTCAGGGCGTAGAAATATGAAACCGCCTTCAACGGAAGGTATTAAGATTCCCCAGATTTGTACACATAATGTATCTTGTTGTTGAGAGTCTCTTTTTAAAGTGGTCTCACTTTCTTTTTCTTTCTTTCTTTCTTTCTTTCTTTCTTTCTTTCTTTCTTTCTTTCTTTCTTTCTTTCTTTCATTCTTTCTTTCTATCTTTCTTTCTATCTTTCTTTCTTTCTTTCTTTTTTTTTCTTTTCAGAAGCGATTTACAACGAAGTCACATTTGTTCAGGTAAAATAAAAAATACTCCGAAATCAAAGGAAAAATAAAAAAATAATAATATTTTGAATGCAACATAGATGTTCATTTTATTACTATCTAAAATAATATCTGTGATTTTGTTCAGCAAATTTTGATGCATACATGTATTGTGCATATTCTTCAGGAAGAAGCTATACCCCTGTCTGTGAACCCGTTGGTAGTTGTCTATCAAGACTTTATAAAACCAAAAGATTCCCATCAGTTCGAACAGTCAGAAGACTTTGGCTACTCCACCATTCCAGATGTTCTGGAGAGAATACAGCTTTCACAACCTACATAAGCAGCAAGGTAAAAGACCTATTAGGAGCATGGGTCACTTTGTACGGTGTATAACATAGACTGCAATTCTGCGTTCTGAGTTCTTGTGCAAATTTCATTTTCTCCACTGAACTTGTAGTGATTCTGAATGAATCATCATTTTTTGGGAGAACAAGATGTTTTCCTGGTTTGTGTACCAGGACCAAAAGACACTTGTATTTCAGAATACAGACATTATTAATTAATTATTTCTTTTGTTTTTGTGGGCTAAAAATGTAATGTTCAAACTGCATTTTCTTATTTATTATGTCGCAAATAAATTTTTTAAGAAAAA
This sequence comes from Silurus meridionalis, assembly GCF_014805685.1. Lineage (NCBI taxonomy): Eukaryota > Metazoa > Chordata > Actinopteri > Siluriformes > Siluridae > Silurus > Silurus meridionalis. The sequence continues at coordinate 17,358,400 of NC_060894.1, forward strand.
AAAAACTGCAATACTTAATAGTGTCTTATTGTCACTCACAGTGACTCCCAGTCCATTCCAGTCTTGTGAATCAGCACAGAGAGGACACTTTTCCTGGTTGTATGCTTTGGCAACTGCTAGTGGATGGGCCAGTGGATATAGACAACCCAGTTATCCAGCATATGATGTCCATTTGCCCAGCTGTCGTGACGTGGACAAGTCAGTTCTCCCATGCCTCTGAAGAGTCCCTGTATTGCAGTGTTACTTTGAAGATATTCGTCTGGATAAAATAGGAGAAATAGCATTTTCCCTTCAATGGTCAAGTCAAGTTTATTTCTATAGCGCTTTTCACAACGGACATTGCCTCAAAGCAGCTTTACAGAATTAAGAGTTAAGGTGAGCGATGTGTATTTATTCCTGGTGAGCAGCCTATGGTGACTGTGGCGAGAAAAAACTCCATTAGATGTTATGAGGAAGAAACCTTGAGAAGAACCAGACTCAAAAGGGGAATGAGGAATTGGATCACATCTCCGGAGAGTGAGAACTTACATGTCAAGTCAGGTTTATTTGTATAGCGCTTTTCACAACAGACATTGTCTCAAAGCAGCTTTACACAAATCTTACATAAGTAAGATTATGAGTAATGTCCTTTCTACAGTCTTATACAGTCATTTGAAGTTATGGAACCAGGAACTACTGAGCAACTCAATGGTGTCAACAACAGTGCATTCTGGTAGCCATGGATTTCTTCACAAATTGATCTGAAGCATTACTCTGGCCTGCAAAAGACTGCTTACAAAAAAAGCTCTGTACGTTTAGGCTATGATACACAGGGGTGCAACTTGTGTGCGTATCAGTCCGTATGGAAGAAGTGTGCTGTCGCTTGAGGATTAGAAAACACGCACCATCTCTGTTCACCCTCAGTAAGACGACTTACAAATTTCAACAGCTTGGGGACCTCTTTTGCTTTTTGTCACTTATGTTGTCTCTCTGGTGTCTGACTTCCCCTCTATGTGTCTCTGATGGTATTTCTGTGTATGCTTGCATTTGAACCTAATGATTTAGGTTCAAACAGCTTGCTAGCAGATTTTACTAACTTAATGTTATAATAATTTTAGAATTCCAAATACAATTTTTTAAAATAGGTTAGATAGAAATATTTTATTTATTATTTATTTATTTATTTTTATATATAAGATAAAATTGCTGAAAAGTGTCAGGGGAAAAAAAAATCTGAAATATCTCAATAAGTTTGCAGTCAGTATCCTGGATCACTTTTTGCATATTTGCATGTATTATGTTTAGTCTGTTATTTTAAATAAAGCACACAGAGACACTTTTTTCATTTCAAGAACTTTTTACAATCGGTTGGATGACACAATATGATAATCTTTAAATCAGATTCAACTGCACATGCAGAAAATTTGGAAAATTATAACATCGGTTTTCGTTAATATGACGTACTGATAAAATACTGAAAAGGTCAGCCTTGCTCATTTGCAAAGTTTATTACCTAAGATTAAATGTCAAATGAATACAATGTACTCATCAGGCAGAAATCAAGGAAAATCAGGGGGGAAATTTGAGTCCATTGTTGCAGTGGTGCTGGAAAAAACGCTTAAAAATCACAAACCACATGAACCTCTTGTGGTCCTTCTGTAGAAACTATCATTAACCTAAGGCTTATGCACATATCATGCAATAAGACTCATGAGGAAGTTTGTCTGTCTCTACTAATTTGTGTAACACAGCCAGAAGGTGTTTTCAGTTCTGAATCAATGTGTTGTAAATCTCTTTTTGTCTTTAGTTTTTTTTCTCTCTCTTTCATTTTATGGCAGGTTTTGTCACCCTTTTAGTCACCTTTTGTCACTTTATGCTCGTTTTCCGATCACCGTAGCAGTGTATAAAGGTAGTAAAATGAGCAGCATATTGTATACGGTTTCCAAAGAAACAGGATGTTTTATTCAGGTCTTTATCAGTTACACAGTCAAAGTGTGTCTCAGGCTGTAAATGGTGAAATATTGAAAATAATTTATGTGATAGCTGTCAAAGCATGACGTTCTCTCCAAGGATCCATACTTCTGATCGTGATCTCCTCACTTTATTGCTCGCACAGCAATAAGTGGTGTTATACATATTATTTCCTTTGCTTTTGAAGCTTCTTACCACAGGAAATGTTTTGTTTGGGTACAGAGATGCTTTACAAAAGATCAGCTAGTCTAGTTTTGTTTTCTTGATGATCTCCTTTCTCCTCACACAAAATGGCAACATAACACGATCTAAAATGGTTTTGGTTGGTACCGGCTGTGGTACTTTCCACTTTTTACCCCTTTAGCTACAGTCTGGTCTGATGAACTGCCTTCAAGACATCACATTTTTTAATGCAATCGTCAGCTCACTTGTATTGTTTCAAAATGCCCGGTTGCTGAAATGCTTTGTGGGTCCGTATCTGGGCCAATGGGAGCCAGGTGACAACTGTAACTTCACACTGTGGGCACAGACAGTAACATTGTGAGTCAGATAAAACCAGTGAAGGGTGAAAGAGGGAGTGGGTCCAGAGAGAAAGCACATGATGCGAAGACACGTAGTTGGCTTGCGTGGGAAAAGTCCCACCAAATCTTTAATTTACATTAATAGACATGAGTGGAGTGCTTTTTTTTTTTTATATGCCTAAAGCAAAGGTTTATTGTGATTTTTTTTTTTTTTTCCCCAAAGCAATTGGGGGTACATACTGCAACAGGATGCAAAAAGACATGTTCCTTCGTTTCATTGTTCTCCTTTGAAAATATAAATACCAAAAATAAACAAACAAAAAAAAAAAACGGTTTCTAAACCAACATATGATAGTGATAACATGATAAGTGTGCTTTAAATGTTTACACCCATGGAATGAAACAACTCTGTATGTACAATGAAGTGAAGGGGAGCATGAAAGGTTTTGAAGAGAAATAAAGCCAATAAAAAAAAGGTGCTGGGCAGGAAGTTGTTTTCAATATGACTAAAGTGCTAATGGAACGTTATTTACAACATTGCACATTATTAGGTGTGAAAGAGTGGGGGATGAGTGGGGGAAGTGGAGGTGTGTAATCCTATTTTAATTAAGTACAGTACTTTAGTGTGCTAAGGAAGTTCAGGAGAGAAACTAAAAGGCTTTATTTGTAACTAATTTGAACACGTTGCCCTCTGGGGTTTGGTGGATCAGTAATTACGCCCTATGTGGCAACCCTGAGAAAAAAACCACAGCTCCATATTCTGACAGTTGTTTATTACGGTGACTGGTTTTAGGGGACTAGATGACACAGGGAGCACCATAATGCTGCAGGAACCCTCTCTCCAGTGCACACAGTCTGTACGGTTACATCTTGAAAAGCATCTCAGAGGAAAAAAGGTAACTATTTGATGCACATATGAAATGGTGAAATGAAACATGACGTGGATGCACAAAGGCCTGGATATGCTGAAATGACAGCCAGCTGTTCGGGTTGAATCACAAGCAGTGCCACTGTGACAATAATAACGAATTTAGATTGGTATTATGCAAATTATTGCTTTGTCTCTTGTGTGTTAGGCTCGCTGTAGTGAATGGACTCCTGGCAGGAGTTCTCTTTTTCCCCTCCAGTTCATAAAAATGTGATTGTAAAGACTCCTGACAATGAATTTCCTCCAGCATATTCAGGCCTTAAATATATTAACAATTTAACATTTTAGGAACAATAGGCTGCATAAAAACGAGGACATTCTGGAAAATTGACTTTATATTTGATTCTATTTGAACGGCAAATCATCGTGAGCCTCATTCACTCTGTATATAGAAGATGAATATTCTACTTTCTTGCTTACTCACATCATCGGTCACACAATTTGAACTAGAATGAAATTCAGCAAAAATGCTATCAGTCAGAGCGAATAGAAAAATTTCCTCTCAGTCAAAAAAAAAAAAAGAAAAATCATCATTCATCGTTAAGGCAAGTGGTGACCAATAAATCAGTAGGCCTCTATACAACACCCTGCATGCCAGCATAAGGACTGGAACAATATGATTTCCTGCTCTGCACATGTTGCGTTTTGACCTTTGTGGTTGAACTTTCCGCTAGAAAAACGCTTAGTCCTTGTTCTAAGCAGTGTACGGGCACATACATATATATATATATATATATATATATATATATAAAAATGCCTTACTCTGCATGTAAATGCAGCTTTGCGCACACAAACACACACAGAGATTCTGGCCATATACATATCTAAAGCCTCTGTATGTTGTTGTATTGTATTAATAGAGACATGCCTTGCACAGCAAACAGGAACTCAACTTGAAACATGGCACCGACCTCGGCAACTAAATAAAACTGTTTTTACTTTCGCTGCGATTTTTAGACATCTAATTGGAAGCCAGAATTTAGACAACGTTGTGTTTCTGCGCTTCTTTTTTTTTTTTTTGCAGTCAAACCGCTTGAGTTTGATCAGGAAAAGTATTGGTCACCATCATGCATTACCAACAAACACACACACCCACCCAAACAGCCACACTTCCTTAATGAAGACTAGTTCTCACAGGAGGCACAACACCCCAGCCATTTCTACTTCTACTTCCACCACTGTATCTTACACCAATAAAATTCTTTTTTTTTTTCTTCTTTCAAAAGTGTTTCCTTTTTAAAACAAAGTTATACATATTTATAAATAGTTCTGTTCTCTTGTGCCCTATAGCAATATAAATAGCAAAATATAGTGTCATATTTCTTATACCTAGCTGTATCCCCTTTTTACAATTCACAAATTAAAGCATCGTTCAACGTTCAGGTTGTTTTTTTTTTTGTTTTTTTTTGGAAAGTTCAACAGCTATGGGTAGGATTCGAAATCAGAAATCTTCAAGCAAACACTCAAATTAAGGGGATGACATGAAACAAAACTAAATACATAAATCAATGTACAAAATAAGGAAAAGTGGAATGCATAGATCCGAAAACTCCACTGGGCGAGATGTAGAGTAATGCAGAGAAAGCTGATAGTGGGGAGAAGGGTCCTGCAGGGCAACGGCTGGCAACAAAGCTGGCAAAAAATTAAATTGTTCGCGATGATGTCGGTGGTGTGAAGATCGTCCATCTTCCACAGTCCTGACCCTGTCTGCTTCGTCCTTCCTGTTCAAACTCATACCGGGATGATCATAAAGGAAAACGGCCAGTGTACATTTTGATGCATCTTGATACATTTTTTTCACTTAATGAAAAATACTATCCAATATATATACAAACAGTCCCTTTTTTTCGAGGCAAAAAATGTCTCCAACACTTCGTGGTGTACATTCGGAAACATTCATATTAAAAGTGAGAAAAAAAAAAATCGCAACATAACTGATAAACAAACAAACAACAAACAAATGAAATTATAGTCACTAGAATTATCAATAAGAAACATTACCATAATAATTTATCGTATGTTACAAATGGTGCCTATGTGGTTTTTTGTAGTCCAGATGTCCCGGGCAGGGTTTATTCCCCTTATAGCTTCTCTTTGGATGGAATCCAGATATAAGGTCCTGACTGCTCCTCTATTACCATCTTACATTGAGTGTAAATATCCTCCAAAGTGTCTGCTTGCACCAGTGCTATGAATGAGAGAAAACACATTGGAATGTTAATTTGCTAAATTTACATTGATTTTAATATTATTATTGATCAAAGTTTTTGGTAGACTCCCAAAAAAAATAACAGCATTAACTTCTTTAGCAATTTGAATTACAGGAGCTCGTCTGTTGAATCGGACCACACGGGCCAGCTTTTTTGCTCCCGACATGCATCAATGTGCCTCGAATGTCCATGACCCTGTTGCCGTTTCACCACCTTGGACCACTTTTGAAAAATACTGACCCCTGCAGACCAAGAACACCTCACAAGAGCTGCAGTTTTGAAGATTCTCTGACCCAGTCGTCTAGCCGACACAATGCTTGTCAAACTCACTCAAAGCCTCAAGTTTGCCCATTTTTCCTGCTTCTAACACATAACATTTGAGGACAAAATGTTCCCTTGTATCTCACCCACCACCATGTATGATGATAGAGAGATAATCAGTATATCAGTGCTATTCACTCACCAGTTGTAATGTTATAATGTCAATGCTATGCCTGATTGGCCGTTAGCCATGACTCATGACCAACAGTAGAACATGTGAGCAGTAATATTTGAATAAGATTGTAAGTGTAAGGTGTAAGTATTATAACAAATTGACTAGCACTCAATCTGGATTAAATTGTGGACACATCAGGTCAGGTTTTATGATCATACTGTACATTTCACATTTTATCTGGGCACATGACTCTGTGCAATTGCCTTACTATAGTACACCGTTCTCTGTTTTCTCAGGCACTCTGTGTGGGTGCACTTGTATGTTTAATAATAAATCATTACTTGGTGGGGGAATTTGCACTCATATCACGGATACATCTACACCCATGCACTCATTTATCTGTGGAAATTAAGCGGTTTAGACAGATATGTGTGCGTGGGATTTGTGATATCTCAGTAGTTAATCAGATAGTAGTTCTCAGATACCTGAGAAAAAGAAATCTATTGGTATTTTATATTGGCAACCGATATACAGTGTTATCAGTACAGATTAGGACGTGCAATAATTTAATTCCCCCGGAAAGGTTACGAAATACATTTAAAAAGTTTGCAGAGCATGTTCTGTAGTTACCTGTAAAGTACTCGCCAAACTCCTGTTCAAGCTTCAGGGCCCGGTCATAAGTCTTCTTCGCCTGCTCGTCCGTTAACCTCTTGTTCATCTCCCTGAAAACAAGACAAGTTAATTCAAATGTGTGTGTATTTGTGTGTGTATGTGTGTGTGTAAAACATATTTTTTAGGTTTTGGCTATAATAATTCTCCATTATACAGTATAATAACATCAGAGTAGCTCTATAATAGTTATCTGACTTGATGGCTTGTAATGTATGTTTATTGTGAGAGAGGATTGTGTGTGTGTGTGTGTGTGTGTGTGTGTGTGTGTGTGTGTGTGTGTGTGTGTGTAACAGAATGATCCATTCTTTTAAACCATAAAATACTGCAAACACAGTGTGCTTACATTAATGATTCGATGGATTTAGGCTTTATAAAGATGGCAATGGGGTAGAGTTGTGCTACTTGTAGCCGCTTTATGGCATTTCCTGATACGTCAAGTATGCAGTGCTTTCCCTGCAATAACACAAACAGAAAACATCAATAACACGTAACATAAAACTAGCCTAAATTCAAACACAATGTGCGACAATGACTGAAAATGCTAAGACAGTTAGTTATGTGCAGTAGAATCATTTCAATTCACAGGAACGTTTGCACTTTGCTCTTCATTTGCATTCGCATTTCCTTTTCCTATATAGCAAATATCTTGCTAAAGTGCAAAGCTGCATTGCACTAACCCTCTCAGCCACGTATCTAACCGACTGGACGCTGGTCCCATACAGGTTCTCATTGTACTGTCCGGCCTCGATGAACTTGTGCTCTTGTATGTCCTTCTCCATTTGCTCTCGCGACATGACAAAGTGGTAATCTCGTCCATCAACTTCGTAATCTCGCTTTGATCTTGTGGTATCTGAATTACACCAGAACAAACCATGTAAGTCCAAATCCTTCTACAATGTAAACAAATGTGTAAAGGCAGACAATCACAAAAAAAATTTTCCATGACAAATAATATACATAATCTGTGGTCTTATGTAGAGTGTGAAGTTATTTGTTAGTAAATGTCCTTAATTCTTTTTTTCTTTCAGTTTGCATTATGTCAGTGTTTGGGGTTAACTTTAGACTACACCAACAAGACATTAAACCCTTAGGCTTTTACGAAACATCAATAAACTCGCTGTTTATTGATGAGAACTTTTCACACTTACCCTTTTGCCCTGCACTGTTATCCGCTTTTTCGAAGATTATAGAAATGAACAACAATAAATTAAATTTGAAAAAACATGCAAATGGTTAAGCAAAAATAAAACACACACAAAAAAAGACATAAATCAAAAGGACACAACATATGAAATTGCACGCAAATAAAATGTTTTGCTTCAATAGTGTGCTTCTGGAAATTATATCAAGTCACCACACTATTAAATTAGTAGTGAAATGGAAGCTTCAGTGGCTTGAATTTGACATCAAGATCAATCATCATCAAGATAAAAAACAAAAATCATTATGCAGCAGTAAAAATAAATGAGTAACACTTTCTGAGAACAGGAAGTACATCCTATCTGAGTTGCACAATACCTGACAAATGTCAACGGTCCTAAATGGTGCGAATTAAAGAAATGTTTTGGGGGAAATCATTTTTTGAACGATTAACCTAAAAAATTTGATCTAATATAACATGAAAATAATTATACTCAATTTGGAGTAAAAAAAAAGGGTTTTCATGAAAGTATAGTGTGTGTCTGTGTGAGTGGGTGTACTCACGTGGCACACATGAACCAAACTTGTCTGGAAATTCAGAGATAAGATCATCATTGATTCTGTCTTTCATGGGCCCCAGAATGATCACAGGTCTGGCATAGGTGACTGTATTCAATGGAAAAGAACAACCAGTCTGTACTGAGTTATTACGCACTGAAAATAGAGGCTAAAAGGAAACAAATCTAACACAAGACTTGCTAAGTCACAGTAGTGTTTAATGCTGGGTCATGCTCTGTTGGTTCAAGTGTGGTGCTTACTTTCTTGCCGAATCACAGGCTCATAGGAGAGGACAACATCCTCTTGGCTCCCTAGAGAGAGAGAGAGAGAGAGAGAGAGAGAGAGAGAGAGAGAGAGAGAGAGAGAGAGAGATAGAAAGTAAGTGTCAAAATGAGAGCGATAGATATAGAGAGAGAAAGAACAAGAAGGAACAAATACTTGTTAAGCCACAGGATTAAACCACAATGTCTGTTTAACTGCATGTGTGAATGGTGTACAGGATGGAGTTTGAGGAAGCGGCTATATCAGCAGAACAGCAGCTTCAGGCGATCTGTAAATAGATTACCGAATGTGTAACATCGTTGCATGCAAATAGGCAAGGTCACATCAAGATTACATTAACACCCTCTGCTCAGGTGAACACGAATGTTACACCAACGAGAATTAAAGTGAACGCTGCAGACAGCGAAAGCAGACTTCTTCGTCTGATAAAAGCAGAATGGTATAAAAAGTCATATATATATATATATATATATATATATATATATATATATATATATATATATATATATATATATATATATATATATATGCCAATCAGACATTTCATTATTATTGTGTGGGTTCCTCTTTTGCTGCTAAAACAGTCCTGACGCATCAAGGCAAACAGCCCACAAGAGCTGCAGTTTTGGAGATGCTCTGACCCAGTCGTCTAGCCATCACAATTTGGCCCCCATCAAACTCACTCAAATCCTTACACTTGCCCATTTTTCCTGCTTCTAACACGTCAACTTTGAGGACAAAATGTTCACTCGCTGACTAATAAATCTCACACTCTAACAGGTGCTATGATGAAGAGATAATCAGTGTTATTTACTTCACCAGTCATAATGTTATAATGTCCTAATTTTAGGCCTGATTGATGTAGAAAGTATTAGACGTCAGGAATTTCTGACTATTCTGCAAGATGGCATTTGTAAAAACTGAAAAAAGCTAATTCCAAAACTATTGTGCATAGCTACAGTGGAGTGAAGAATAAACTGCACTGGTAATGACTGGTGAAAGAAGGACATTTCAGGGTGAGTGCAAAATCAGGGATTTAACAGAAATTAAGGAGTGAACCAGTAAAATCATTACAACAATCCAGAGGTGGCAAAAGTGTCAGTTTCTGTATTTCTTCTTCACTTAAGTAGAAATACAGAAACTCATGTTTTAAAATACTCTGGTAAAAGTTAAAGTTCTGACTATACGTTTTACTCGAATTTAAGTAAAGAAGTCTGAGCTCTGACTTTTACTTGTTGGTTGTCTGTTGTCTGACTTTTTACATGTTGGTAACTGGACGTCACATTATATTCATTTTAGGGCAGTTAGGGTAAATTATGATCATTTTAATAAAATATTTATATTTAATTGTGATTAACTGCATGATTGTCATAACGCAACTTAATCACACATTTTTACCTGTTCTGAATGTATCTTAAATTAATACTTTTCTCATTAACTATACTCTAAGCATTACTACCCTAATACTTAAAGCAAATGTATTAGTGAAACCAAACTCAAGATAGGGCATCAAGACAAAATATTCTTGTTAAAGTTTAAATTTGTTTTAAATTACGTAAATCATCAGGACACCAATTGGAACTTTTGCTATGTTTCCACATGGATGGTTAATGAAGTAAGAAACTGTACCTCATCTAACTTTCATACGGGTTAAATAATAAGATAATATTTTTAATTTAATTGTTTAAAAGTAGACATTTAGAGCTTGCTATTTAAATATTTATTATGTCTGTGAGGCGAGCATTTACTGAGATTCAGGTTGTTTTATTTATGTGTCTGTGAAGAGAGATGACAGAGACGAGAGAGTGCCAATACAATACTTTTACAAATAAAAGTAGACCCTTTACAGAATCTAATGATGTATTGCTCTTATCTGAAAAGGAGGCAAAACTGCCACAAAACGCGCCGGTGCGTAATCACCCGTTAATATAATCAGTGCAGTTAAAATGAATTTGCGTTAACACGTTTTTTTTGACAGCCCTAATAAATATATTAATAATACAAATCGAATTTCACATTTTGTTAACTAATGAATGTATTTAGGCTGAACATCCACCATATAGAACACAAGTCTTCAATGATGATGATCAGGTGATCATCAGTCTCCGTCTGTTAGCTATACTGCACTTCTTGTTGCCTTCTGATACCAGAAAAATCTACTTAAGTACCGTAACAAAGTATTTATCATTACTTCTCTCCTCTGCAACAATCTACTAATGTAATGTTTATTAGTTTTGTGCATATTGGTACTTTTCATCCTCATACACCAGGATAAATGAGGCCACTTCCTGTTTTGGTGCCAATACCATTGTGGTTTCCTCATATTCTCAAGTATTGAGGTACTGCAATGGCTTGCATCAACGTCTTCATCACTTCTGCAGTGCAAACGTCTTTATCAGTAGAGACAAGATGATGGATCACAGTATGCAATTAAACTGTTTATTTCACAAAATATGAACGGAGACAATTAGCTCAGAAAAAAGATGGAAGTAACCAGGCTAACAAAATCAAGTTGTTTTGCAACGATGATGCTTCGTGCCCCTTCAAGCTGAGAGCCATGCAGTAGAACAGTTTCCTGAACCAGATATGATCAGATAGACAAAGAGATAAGAGAAGAGCACTGGGCTCTAGGTTTCTAAATATGCACTGGAAACCCCACAACTGCCTGTCATCCTTTTCTACTGCCTGTCTATACAGTCTCTCCACTCTACTGTTCTTCTCCGAAAATACCCAGAGCCTACACTTTCTTATTCAACACCTGTGTTTCCTTTTTTTTCAAGCAATCAAAAACTCATTCAGTGAAATGTATTTAGAACCAAAATACAAAGAATTTCATGTATTTCCAGCTCATTAAATGGCACTTAAGAGTCGTAAGCCATGGAGGGATAATAGCTGGTGTGAAATGAACCAATTCCTTTTGATAGTGATTAGTATACATTTCTGGAGCTGAATCTCTCTCTCTGGACTGCCTATGGTCCTAAAATCATTCACTGTAAACTACTTAGCTGCTGCACATTTTGGATATTAAGGGAATACACCAGAATCTTTCATTCAAATCTCTGTGTTCAACATTTAAAGTGCATTGTCCAAGTATTCATCCCTGCTGAATTTTGTAGTATTCAACTAACAACTTTCTAATGGAAAATGTGATATGAATATACACAAAAAGTCAAAAATTTTTGCCAAATGATTTACATACAGTATATAAAAATTAGCAAAAGTTGAATAAGTTTTTACCCGCATTGCTGCCGAAGCCATAAATTACTTCTGGTGCAAACAGTTACCACCAGAAGACACATAATTAGTTGAAAGAGTTGAGTCCACCTGCATGCAATTAAAGTGTCACATGATCTCTGTATAAATACTTCTGTCTCTAGAAGGCCCCAGAGTTTGTTAGAGAACATACCTAAACAGATTACACCGTGAAAACAGAAGAACTTTCAAAAAAACAAAAAAAACATCCATCAGGGCTTTTTTTTTTTTTTTTAAAGATCCAGTGGTACACCATTAAAGCCACCATTATTAAAATGTCAGGAATATGCCACGGTGATGACTTTAATGCTTAAAGGAGGCTATCCAACAAACATTTGTGACCAGGTAAGGATGGCATTGAAAAAAGAAGCAATCAAAGTAACTGGACACTCTACATGGCCAGGCTTTATAGAAGAGTATCGAGAAAAAAGCCATTCATGGAAAAAAAAACATACAAAACATGCCATTTGGAATAAATTTATATTTGGACACCTAGAAAGCCTTTTTTAGCCTTGGCACAATAGTACATTTGGCAAAAATTCAAACCTGCCAAGAGCAATCTTTCTGAAATTGTCATTTACACAACAAAGCATGGTGGTGGCTTTGAAAAACCTTTTGAAAAACAGTGTTTAGACATAAGTATAAATCAATTGGTTAAAAAAAATCTGTTTCAGGTTGTTACATTACGAAATGAGGTCAGTATTAGAGGTCTTATTAAAGCTGCTCTATTTTTTTATTTGACATTGCTCATCATGTGCACTATTTTAATAAGCATTTGGGTTTCTCCTCTCTGTACATTCCTTGTACATGAACACGTGTACAACATGTAAATGTGTACAATGTATTGACATATAATCTGTTGAACGTGTAGTACATTATATGTCCATCAGAACCATATGTGGATCTTCTCCGACTGTTGCAACCATGTCTGAAGCACATAATCATAATATCTTTGCAAGCGCTAACATTACACACCAACCTATGACAATACCCATGTGCCCGATGGTTTACTGAGAACTGGAGTAGGATGCTTAGAGCCGTGATATCACCTACACTAAACACCTTAGGGATGAAATTGGATGGTGACTGCACCACAAGCCATTGTAATAAGCATCATAATGGATAAACACCATTTGGGTTAAAATGGCATGCCTTTTGTGGGATAGTGACCAGGCTGAGTTGTTTCTAAATGAGAATGTTTTAGTGTACTCATGCTACACCTTAATTTTAACCGAATAGAAAGATGGCATTAAAAGAGTGGTGTGTCATTACATTATTAGATTTTTACAAAGAAAGTAAAACTTAAAAAAAAAATCTGAATGAAAGATTAATCAGGATAAATAAACATATATAAAATGTAAAAATATACTTGTTTTGTGGGGGTGGGATTAAAAGAGGTGGGACCATTCCTTTAGAGACTTACTCATGGTCTTTGTCCCATACCCGTCGTCCCCTAATCCAGAGATGTCCTACATGAGATAGCCGTCCACAGAAACAGTGGCAAAGATTAAAGAGAGAGGAGAGAGGACACACAGAGAAGAGACAGAGAGAGGAAAGAAGAATATCCATAGCAGTACAGTTAGAGAGAGAGTGCACACACTCGCATCCCTGGAGTTACAGTACTCGGAGACCTCACACCCTACCGCAGACGTGTGTGCAGTCATGTGCCTACGTGCATGTGCGAATGGGTGTGCAGCTACTCACGTTCTGAATCGCTGCCATCTTGCTCATCCAGCTCCTTGTTCTTGTAGAAAGGGAACTTTCGTGAAAAGATGGAGGTCTTTCTACGATTTTCACTGAATGACTGTGTGGGAAAGAAAGCATGGGGCAGACAGGGGGCTTGATGTGCATTACATTCATGCTGACAAAACAATAATGGGCCAAAAGAGAGTTGAGAAGAACAGCAGCCATGGCTAAAGTAATAAAACCATTTGCATAATGCATGATCTTTGAAAAATGAAAGGATTTCAAATCAAAGACTTGGCAAATATCTATTCTCATTTATTAACCAATGTACTGGTAGTGATTTAACTTATCTTATTTTTTAACAAATGCTTCACTGATAAAATCTTTTCGACACTATCGCTGCTGTCCATAGCATCTCTACCCTGGCCGACTTGCCAGACAAGTCAAACAAATAGAAACCAAAGCAACATGATCAGACACAGAACCAGACAGGAGACGCCTGAAGCTGGTTTCCAGCCATGCAGCAGAGGGGAGCCGAGTCATGCTGAGAAACACATGTAACATTCAACAGCATTTCAAATAAAGAAATCAAGCATGCAGGATGTTGAGAGGCTTCGGGGCTCGACTCAGCAGTAGTGCTACATAAACTGCGCAGCTGATATGCTGAAATGGGCTAGAGCACGATTGCAGTTTATGTCTATGTAGGGCTGTATTTAGAGTTACATCGAGGACTTTAGTACAAATCTCACATTAGTACAAATGTGGTGAAAGTTATCTGGATTTATTTACGTTATTATAGCTCCTTAAGTATCGACAGCCCATTTAGATTATTATGAAAATATGTAAGATTATTATTTCATTCTTTTTTTGTAAAATAGCATCTAGACTGAAGACTGAAGATGCAGATAACGTTTCCGCTGTCAACTGCATTATGACGTAACTTAGAAGCAACACACAATTTAAAAATAAAACAAACAAAATAAAAAACATAAGTTGGTATATAAATATGCAGAAGCCAGCATTCAAGTGAAATTTTAGTAGGATTCTAGTATATTACCACAATAATGCTATATGACTAATCCAGTTCGAATTTGACATTAATACCCAATGCAAAAGTAATGCAAAAGCTGCTTGAGTTGTGATTCAGTCTATATGTCCGAAGTCTAAATACAGAAGCGCAGATGTTGCTATATTAAATTTCCACTATATGTACTTACTCTAAATACAGCCCTTAATGTTCTAGTAATGATCTAGTAAAAGTGATTTTGGAGAAAAGTGTTTTGATAAAGTAAAACGGACCTGTTAAATGATAATGTTATGCTTCATGTCTGCCTGTGCTCATTTAAACAGTGCAGTATTCTGTACTAACATTCATGTCTCATATGTTTTTTCACATTTCACACTATTATATACACTGTATATCAGATATATATATATATATATATATATGTTTGAAGCCTCAACATATTCTCTTAATTCTAAGACAGTAAATACACCATTTCAGAGCCTTTACAACAACAATATATTTCTTTTAAATCACAGTTTGACAGAAGGACATTAATAAAACACTAATATGATGCAATATACATATAATACATTATAGACATCATTTGCCAGCAGGCATGTCAGGCCAGAAAGGTCCAGATTCCTCAGTGCCAATTTTATACAGAAATCCTTCTTGTTAACACATTATCCACATTGTTAACATTTCTTACAAATTAAACAAGTTTAACAATTTTCATGTGGGATCTCTAACGTATTCTGCTTCTGCTTCTGAAAAGCCACCAGAACTAGTGCTATTGAAAAACACAAACCAAGAAAAAAAAAACAAGTATATGCTGTTGCTATGGATATTTTTACATATTGCAGCAAGGGATCAAAATGTGAACAGGAATGTATTTTGATATCTGAAAAAATTCTTGTCTTTGATTACAGTATATTTCAAATGGCCATTGATAGATAAGACACAATTTGTGATACAACCAATTATATTTACCTGAGTTTCTCATGTATATAAAAGGCCGAAATTGATACAATTAGAGGGCTGATTTGGCAGGAAACAGTGAATACGACTCTGATGAAAATCTGGGATTAATATATATGTGTGTGTGTTTGTGTGTTCCTGTAAAAAAAAAAAAATGCCATAGCAAAACTGATCCTATGTTGAGACTCTTTTGGACTGACAGCAAATTTAACACTGTGGCAAGTAAAGAAATTTTGTGTCAAGTGTAACAGTATTTGCATTTTATGGACTGTATTGGCACTGATAAATCTTGCTCGCCATAGAGACGAGTTGGAGAGAAAGAAATATGTTAAAGTATTCCATTCTTACCCCTTTAGAGTCAATGCTGCCAGGCTTTGCGTTGAATTTGACTGTCTTCAGGCGAGCACGCTCTTTTCTCTCCACCCTTATAGAGACATAGTGAGAAAGAGAGAGTGAGAGAGAGAAGATATGCCTATAAAAATATGATTAATAAATTGTATGTCTAATAAAAGGCTACTTGAGATTTTTGATACTCTGTTCAACATGGCTAAATATCGATGCTTTATGCAAATGCATGTCTATTATTAGTGAAACCATATTTAACATAGAGCATGAAAACAAAATATTCTTGTAAATGGTTTAAATTAATAATAGTGTTTTAAATAACGTAAATCATCAGGAGACCAAACAGAACTTCTACTATGTTTCCAAACGTATGTGTGCACCATGGTTGATTTTGGTGTTTGATTCGAGGCTTCGAGGCTTTTGCCTTTGTGCAAATATAAATAAACAGTATGCAAATTGGCTTTGACAGCTTGTTAAAATGACCATGATGGTGTACAATATACGTGTATCCTGGTAAATGGTGCCCCTGGTAAACATGATGCTGAAAGTGTGATTTTGGCCACAACACACTGGCAACTTTGGTTTTTAATGATTAATTGTGTGCCAAACTAAAATATATGATGAAAACCACTGTAATAGTGTATACCTCCTCTTGCTAGGGATCACCCCCATCTCCTCGCTGTCTCCGTCTGGAGTGACTCTTCGTGCCTGCCACCATTCATCATCTGACGCATTAATCACATGCAAGATGTCTCCATAACGGAAGCTGAGTCCCTGACTGGGTAAGCCACTGTCCTTCAACCGGTCATAGTCAAACAGTGCCCTGCAGAAATACGACACACACACACACACACACACACACACACACACACACACACACACACACACAGTATACACACACTTAGTACAAACATCCTTGTCTGCAGTAGTCTGTCTCTATGACAACCCAAATTGGGAGTAATGGCTCAATGTGTCTTAAAGCACAAAAAAAGTTCCACGAGAATATATCTCACACTCAACCTTACAGCATTTTTACATGTTTTAGATGTTAAATGAGTATTAGTAAAAATGAACTAGGTTAATTTTGTGAAAAAGCAGATTTCTATCGGTTAGCACCTGCGACTGATTTCCTGTGAAAGCATGATACAATCTGTTAGAACTGTGGTCTTGTCTGCGGTGGCTTGGCTTACAGCTCTGGGCTGTCTCTCTCTTTCGCTCTGTTCTTTTTTGCTTCTCTATTTCCGAGACAGAGGAAAAGGGAAGCAACTGCAGGATCTCAATTCTGCAGTCGAATCTCCCAGGAAACCTGACGCCCACTGACATTATCAGAAGAAAGCCAATCTCACAAATAATTTTGATAAAAGATGCCCAATTCCAACATGAGTGTCAGGAGGGGTACACAGGAATGAACATTTTAGGGAAGACCATAAATTCAACTAGAATTGAATGTAGCTTTAATTGATCTTAAATGTAACTGGTTTTCCAAGAAAACAGTAAAGTGGGTAAAGCTGAGGGCCCTAATGTTAACAAAGCCAGAGGGCACCAAAATCCTCCGAGCAAACTTGAGAAAACCACTAATTAACATTACAGTTAAAGAACAAAGACATTTTGATTGAAAAAGTCTGAAACTCTCTAGTAAATCTCAGTGTGTAGATTTCCTTGTGTGGTCTATATTTCCTGCTCCAATCCTTCTGGTGCTGGTGAGTCACTCAGTTGTTACTATGCCAGCTCTGGGCTCTCATTCAGCCTGATTTAGATAAGGAAAGCTTGCATCCAGAAGAAAAAATTGAATGAAGTATGCAGGTCAATAAACAATTACATACAGGATATAAAGTACACAACCAGTCTGCTTTAAATGAATGTGGTATGTGAAAAAACCTATGAGGTTGAAAGAGTGAGCTTGTGCCATTGCAGGTTTTGTGTGTGCATTTGGGAATAGGAAATGGTATTTAAACATAAGTACTGCACACACACACACACAGACACACACACACACACACACACACACACACACACACACACACACACACACACACACACACACACCTGCAAACAATGAATGTGAAATCACTAAATCACACCAAAACCACTAAATCACCCAGATTTAGCTACAGCTATGTTTTTATCGAGTCGTCAACTGTATAGTTTTCATGAGCCTGTACCCACTGCGGCCTCAGTGGAACCCAATTAGGTCTTCTGCTGCCGTATCCTGTTTACTTCAAGGTTTGATATGTTGTGTTCTGAGATGTCTCTTTGATCACCACAATTGTACAGAGTGTTTATTTAAGTTGCTGCAGCCTTTCAATCAGTCTGGCTATTCTCTTGACCTCTCTCATTTCCATGTTCAGAGCTGAATGTTTATGTGAAAATCCGAGCAGTTACAGAAATACCTTAACCAGTTCAAATCTTTTACCAACAGTCAAAATCACTATCACATTTCAAAAATACAAAAATACACAATCTGCACAAGTTTCTGCTTTGCACTGCTGCCATATGATTGGGTAATTATATCATTGCCCAAATTTACAGGTTTTCCTAATAAAGTGCACTCTAAGTTTACAATAGACAGAGCTGAAGCAATAAATAAAATTTTACTGTTTCCTGTGTGACTAGTAGAAACCTTTCCTAAATGTAACTTTATAATAATGGCATGCTGAATGGCAACAGGAAGAAAAGAATTCAAGCTATGCTCAAATCAAAATTCGCCTCACAGCTCCAGCTAGCTGGCCCAGAATAGCATCAGCATTTTTCTGTCCTCTGAATGGTTGGTCATCGTGAGGAGAGGTCGGACAACCCCAAAGCTAGCTAACGTGTCTCAGCCAGGGAAAGGGTTTGTTATATATACAGATGCTCCCACTTTTACGAACATTCACTTTACGGACTTCCGCGGATACGAACAAACCTGTCCTCAAACTGAAATTTGTTCGGAGTTGAAAGAATTCAGAACAGAGAAGAGCCGCTGCTAAGTAGTCATCGACCATAATGAGTCTACATGATGTGCACTGGACTAGGGCCAATTAATTTTTTTAAGTAAATTTAAAAAAAAATAATTTTTATGATTTTTTTATAACTTAATACAAAATATTGTACACATTATTTCGATTTGTTTTAATATATTGTATTGTTTATTTGATAGTATTTATAGTGCTTACATCATTAGGAGACATGCGTATTTAATAACGAACACAATAACAACTTACGAACAAATAAAATTCATGGTACGAACGTTCGGGACGTAACTAGTTCGTAAGGTGGGGAGCGTCTGTATATATAGTTGTTACACTGTCAACATCAAATTCTATATTATAGATTCAGAATTCAATGTAAAAATCTATTTGTATATTTATATATTCCTTCTAAATGATGACAACAAGAGCAAGTAATCAAAGGAACACACCTTGATTGTTTGTGTACACCACAAAAACATATAATACTTGCTATTATTATGTTATCATTAGCAAAACTTCATAGAGTGAATAGGGAAATGCGCGCACACACACACACACACACACACACACACACACCCCCTACAGTCATATACACATGACCTACAGTCATACACACATACATATACACAGTCAGAAAACATGCACACCCACTGTCTTTTAAAGAAAACTGGCTTCCATGGAAACCCTGAAGAGCATATGCAGATTGGTTACAATATTTTTTGCCAATTAAAGTGTCTGTGTTTTGTCAGGTCATCAGTCAAAAAGGATAAATCTAGAGACCAGTGGAAAATACACAAAGATACCAGAGATATGCAGTCGAATTTACGGTATTATGGGCAAAGTATCTGCAATAGTCTTTTGGATTACTCATGCAGTGGCGTGGTCTATCATATGGCACTGCTGTCAGAATTGAAACACTGCCATTGCTGCAATATTACACAAACACACAAACACACACAAGCACACAGACACACATATGCACACAGTGATATCTTTGCAAAAAAGAGAGGTGAATTGATGGGGTCTGTTCCTATGGTTACATCTTTTGAGATGGTAAACAGTGCATAAATAATGAAACCTGAATATTTCCATCATGAATATTTCTGTTTTATTTGTAAAAATAAAATAAAAACATTTGGGGACTTTCATATGAATGAGTTTGACTGTGTGTATATCGACTTTTGTTATGCATTGGTATAGGCTTCCATTAAACATTAATTCCTCACAGCATTATGATTGATTGAATTGAAATTAACAAAAATCCTAAACAAGCATTTTCCAATACATTTTATTCAGCTTTAGGACTAGTTTCAGGTTGAGATTTGGAATGCTTAAGGTTATATTTTGGTTTAAGATGGTTTAGATTAGGCCCCTGGATAAAGAATGGATTACATGTAAGTATAAAATTATGATCCAAAAAATAAAATATGGATAGATTTGAGGTTTACAACATAACAAGTGGTAGCTTGTTAAAAGGGGAGGTGGGGCAGAACCCAAACATCCAACAAATGTATATTATAATAATAAACTTTAACCATTTAAAATTCAGCTGAAATAAAATATGAGTGGCCAATCATTTAAATAATGAGGCCCATTGGGGAATGAATCATGCTTCCCCAAGCTGAATGGAGAGAAGCCGCTAATATGACTTTTAATGGGGTTGTCAGATTGGTTCTCAGTGGCTGCAAAGGTCTCATTTACGATAAAAAATAAAATAAAACATTTAATAATTTGCTGCAAAGAAATTGTAAGTGCATGCAAGGTAACTAAATGGGCTGTACTAGACCTGACAAACATGGGTATTACATATATGGGATAAAAGCTCATTAGAAATGAGCTAGTAGATTATATGATGGATGACTCTCAACTGCCTATTAAAGAATGACCCAAATCTACAATCACAATATCTATGAGTTGCTGCTGGTTTTAGGGATAAGGTTAAGGGTTAAGGTAAGAGATAAGGTTAGAACACAGAGAACAACAGCGGGTTTTGTGTCTTGTGAGCGTTTGCAAGGTGATTTATGGGCTTGTACAGCTATTATAACGTTAGAAACATCACTTTGTTACTCTCCAGGAGGTAAATGAGTCCCAGTGGGATTTACATTTAGCAAGCTAAGCTCTCTTTCTATTCCTCTCCCTCTACTCTATTACCTACAGTACGCTTTCAGCATGGTGCTACAGTATGTTACAGGTCGTTTATCTTTCACCTGCAGTACAAAGGTAGAGCGGCTGTAAAACAAAGGATTTGCATGAGAGTACATATCTATGACTATGATGCAACACCAGAACTCAAGTCAGCTTCCTGAAGATAATTTTCTTTCTTTTACATCAAAGAATATAGTAGACATTGATTATGCTTCTATTAGCAGTTACTGGTGTACAGTGGATAAATGAGCATGTGTCCGATGTGTTCATGTGTGTGTACCTGACATATAAGGTGCGTTTCTGATTGGTTCGGAGGGACCCTGATCCGGAGCTCATACTGTGGTTCATCATCTGCTCTCTCAGGTCATGAATCTTGGCCTCGAAGCGTGCGTATTCTGAGAACACAGACATAAACACTTCCTGTCAACACGTTGCTGCTTGTAACTTTCATACACATATTTACTAATGCACTCCCATCTCTGACAAAGTGCACTGCAAATGGGAGAGCCAAACATAAAATACACACGAGCTCTTCACAGGTTAAAAACTGACATAGATGCTCTTGGGGTTCTTCTTGGAGTTTGTCCTTGATCTGCAGAGATATGAGGTGCCTGTAGGGATCAATACCAAACATCAATACACAGTCCTTTTGTGGCTGAGCTCTGACAGTAGTAAAGTGCTCTGAAATGCTCAAGGTCAAGCCACCATCACAATACAATACAGCCACAGAGAGAGAGAGAGTGAGAGAGAGAGGGAGCGGGGGGGGGGAAGAACCTAGGTTTTGTATACTAGAGTTACTAGGGTAAGGGTTAAAATAGTAGAGTTCAGTGAAAGTACATCCAAGAAACCAAGAAACCGCTGCTTCTCATTCTGACTGAACTAAACCAGAAGACACATCTGAGAGACTTCTAAGAGTTTGTATCTCCCTAAAACACAACCTACCCATATGATTAACCATAATTCCATTTAGGTAAGCAAGTGGTACAAAAGCATTTTATGGATAAGTGTTGCATTAACAAAATGTCTTTATACTTGCAGTTCAGTTACTGGCAAAAAAATTAAATAAAAAAATAAAAATGTACACTACAATCTAAATGTATAATTTAAAAGTATAAAAAAATGAAGTGTGAAGTGTTTGATGAATAACTATAGAAGCATTTTGTCTGGTTGTGTTTGTGCATTAGAATTTTATTAAACAAAAAGGCTAGCAGACAAAACTGTACCAAAACCAATTTTTCCCCCCAATTTCTGTAAAGCTGCTTAGTGACATTGTTAAAAGCACTATACAAATAAAACTGATTGAATTGAATTTCTGAAAGTCCCCCTCATATATTAAAAAAAAATAAATTCACATGAAAGATTATTGACAGTCAAAAATGGTCTATGAATACAAAACCACTCATTAGCCTAATTGTCTTTAGTTTTACATAAAAAACACCACACTTCTCATTTTCAAAGTACAACAAAGCAGAAACACTTCCCTCTAAGACCAATTTACAGAGGAATCACTGCAAAAATCAGACTTAAAATTCTATGGAAAAGTGGAAGTGTATGGCCTGAGATGTCATGTGTCCTGCTTTCGAAGAGAAAAGTATAATAAAGGAGCTTCACGAACCTGTCACAGTTTCATCAACAATAAAGTGACACATTGCTTGGGTTCTTCCCTTAGAGAGAAGTGTTACTGCATATCAATAAAATTATTCCGGCTGAACTTTGCTACTGTTCGATGGAAATGATCTCCATGATAGACCCCCCACCCCCCATGACAGGAATGAGAACTCTCGAAATGGTTTGATGAGGATAAAACTGGAGTAACTCATGTGTTCAGGTCTTTACAGTCACCAGATCAAAATCCAACTAAACATCTAGGGAAGATTTTGATAGAACATTTTAGACTGTGCCACTATCCACAGCATCACAGCACTAATTCAGGGTATATTGTTTGGAAAAATGGTGTTCTTTTCTCAAGTACTGTTAAAACACAACTTAAAAAATTTCCCTAGGGGATCAATAAAGTATTCTGATTTTGAAACACAGAAGATGTATTGGTGTCTCTTGGTGGACCAACACCTTACTTAATAAATTTTTTTTTCAAATTGTCACCCATAAGCGTTGTAATATATAGGGATGCTTATTAATAAAATAAGCAACCAAATATAGTAATTATTTGGTGTTACTTCAGATGACAATGCTTTCAAAGAATATATTTTTTACTTCTAGGGAAAATGTGTAGGTGTATCCAAATAATGATTTATCATTGTATTATAGTAAATCCACTTAAAGACAAGTCTACAATTTGAGACCAGTATTTGTAGAGAGAAGAATGTGTGATTCAAAAGGTACACCATAAAGAAGCTGGCTGGCTGGCAATCATGACCTTCAGAACACAATGGTAGAGTAGAGAAAGGACAGTCCAGTCACACAGGCATGATCACATGTGCAGGGCAAAACTTTAACAACTACAGCTAAAAAACTCAGACAGAGAATTCTCCATCACAGTATTAACTCAATAGCTTTACACATTGTATATACTTTTTTTTACACACTGTACTTTTAATTATTTTCATAATTACATAGTAATGACTGCAAAAAGTGATGTTTATGCAGGTGATGGCGCACTTTTCAGAGAGTCTCTTTCTAAGGACCTTCCATTGACCATTCAATGCGATGTCTAATGTACACCTTAACCTTAGATATCCTCAGCAACCAAAAGAAATCACATTTACTCTATTAATTCTATTAGTTTTTAAAAAAAGCTGCAGTTTCTGAGCAAACAAGTTTTCCTTTCGTGTAACAGTCAAGTGTCTCTGTAAGATGAAAAAGATCAGTTATTCCATTAAATATATACATGAAACATTCAACAAATAATCAATGAAATAAATTAGTTTAGGCAGCTGACACTCAAATAGTAGACTTTCTATAACCCAAAGCAAATAAGCAAAGAGAGAGAGAAAAAAATAGAGAATGAAAAAGAGAGAAAGGGGAAGAGAGAGAAAGGGAGAGAGAGAGAGAGAGAGAGAGAGAGAGAGAGAGAGAGAGTGTGTAACTGCAGGCAAGCACATTTTTTAAAGGCTTCAGGAAATGACTGAAAGACTCACTTATATCTAATGTCTTCAAGAGTGAATATTCTCTGAGCATTTGTTTGAAATGGAAAAAGAGAGAACTGTGGCTTCTTCGATGCATCTGTGAGACACATTAGTGAAAAGATCACAAATATAAAACCACCACATGGCAGAAAGAAGGCACTGCCATAGGAATAATTTCTAAATATAGATCTCGAACATAACAGTGACCTAATCTCAACCAGGAACAAAAATCTGTACAGGAGACTGCTTCATGGCATAGGTTTACGCTACAGCTTCCTCACACATGATGGAGGATTTGTACCAGCTCACATGCACACAACACACACACACACACACACACCTATAAATACACACCACCAGGAAACCAGTGAAAGTACCAGTACAGTACCCACTTACCGTTCTGAGTCCTGCGTCCACACCCCCTGCTTTCTACAGCTGTGGTCTTAGAGAGATTCTGAACCTCTTAATCTTACACTTTAGTCCATATCCAGCACACACATTCGAACAAGCACACTAACACACACCGTGCTTAGCAGTCACACAGATGAAAAAGTGCTCCAAAGAACAAAGACTTGACCAGCATGGAGCGAGTGAGTGTGTGCTAGTGAAAAGGAAAGAATGGCAGAGATTGTAAAGAGAACAGGGCAAGCAGGGAAAGAGAAAAGGACTGAAAGAAATGAGCACAGAAAGGATGGAGAGAGAGAAAGAGGGAGAGAAAGAGAGAGAGAGAGAAAGCAAGTGAATGAATATGAGGAATGGTGAAGAGGATGCGAGTGGGACAGAGAGAGATGCTGAGTGTCTGCAGCAGTGAGAGGGATTGGCCGCTCCCCATATGCACGCTTTCTCTCTCTCTCTCTCTCTCTCTCACTCTCTCACACACACACACACACACACACACACACACACACACACACACACACACACACACACACACACACACACACACACACACACACACACACACACACACACACACACACACACACACACACAAAATGTGTCTACCGCACAATATGAGTCTCTTTCTTTCCTTTTCTCTGTGTCCTGGCTCTCCCTATACTACAGTGCCATTCTACTACTGCAGCATATTAATAACACTGTACATCAATGTGTCTCTGCTCACAAACCCATCACAAAGGGTCAAATCCTATTCTATCTGTTTGCCGGTGTCCTTTTATTCAACCCCGGATCTTTTTTTAGGTTTCAGGAATATATAAACCAAAAAGCAGAACAAATCTGCATGCAAAGTATGTTTTTTACAATGATATGGGTACCTTCTTACATATTCATCAAGACTTATTAAAAAGAGGAATACAAACAATAAACAGATAATCAAATACGTGCGCTATTGCATGGTAAAAAAAAATGAATGAAGTTACAGGATTTGCAGTAATACACTGAGTATAAATTCATTGACTATAAAATCAGCCTTACGCTTTAATAATAGTGAGGTGGCACTTTACAGTAATCACTTTGTACATATAGCGTACAGCATGTTGAATATTCATATAAGCAATAACCAAGAAGTCATCTAAAGGAAAATTTAAAATGCGACAGGTAAATAATTAACTTCAGTGCGTTTTAAGTGCTTCAACAGTACATATAATCTGCTATTTTTCCTTCAAGTGTAATTTACTCTCCTGATTGGATAATTTTATTCATTGTTTTTCACATTTTTTGACTAGGCGGTTTATTCCCCCAAATCATTCACACTGAGCTTAACCAGTGATGAGCAGTATTTAAGATAAGCGTTTCAGATTTTCTTCTTCTTCTTCTTTTAGCTTCTTCCATTAGGGGACGCCACAACGGATCATCCGTCTCCATACTACTCTGTCCTCTTCATCTGTCTTTCAAACCAACAACCTGCATGTCTTCCATCCACCACATCCATAAACCTCCTCTTTAGCCTTCGTCTTTTCCTCGTTCCTGGTGGCTCCATCCTCAGGATTCTCGTACCAATATACCCCATGTCCCTTCTCTGCATATGTCTAAACCATCTCAATCAGGCCTCTCTCACTTTGTCTCCAAAACGTCCTACATGCGCTGTCCCTCTTATAAACTAGTTACTAATCCTGTCCATTCTTGTTACTCCCAATGAAAATCTCAACATCTGTCTTTTAGTCAATGTTACTGTCTCTAAACCATACAACATCGCAGGTCTCACCACAGTCCTATAAACTTTCCCTTTCACTCTTGCAGATACTCTTCTATCACAAATCACTCCTGCCACTCTTCTCCACCCACTCCACCCTGCCTGCACTCTTTTCGTCACTTCTCTAACACGCTCTCTATTACTGTGCACTGTTGACCCCAGGTACCTGAACTCCTTCACCTTCACCACACTACTCCACTGCCCTCACTCTCATTCACACACATGTACTCTCTTACTCCTACTGACTTTTATTCTCCTTCTCTCCAGCACGTACCTCCACCACTCCAGGCTCTTCTTAACCTGCTCACTACTCTCACCACATTTCACAATATCATCCGAAAACATCATAGTCCACGGAGGCTTCTGTCTGACCTCGTCCGTCAACCTGTCCATCCCCACTGCAAACAGGAAAGGGCTCGGGCTGTTCCTACTGCACACTTCACAGCTGTCACACTGTCCTCATACATGTCCTGCACCACCAACAACTCCTCTCATAGCACCCTGTCGTACGCTTTCTCTAAATCCACAAACTCACAATGCAACTCCTTCTGACCTTCTCTATACTTGTCAAAGCAAATAATGAGTCTGTAGTGCTTTTTCTCCGCATGAAACCATACTGTTGCTCACAGATGGTCGCCTCTTCTCTCAGCCTGGCTTCCACTACTCTTTCCCATAACTTCAAGGTGTGATTTATCAACTTTATTCCCCTGTATTTACTGCAGGTCTGCACATCTTTCTTATTCATAAAAACTGTTACCCACACACTCCATCTTCATTCGTAAAGCATCCTCTCACCTTCCAAAATCCTGT
This sequence comes from Silurus meridionalis, assembly GCF_014805685.1. Taxonomy (NCBI): domain Eukaryota; kingdom Metazoa; phylum Chordata; class Actinopteri; order Siluriformes; family Siluridae; genus Silurus; species Silurus meridionalis. The sequence goes on from NC_060894.1 coordinate 17,385,505, forward strand.
TGAACAACCTGGTTAAAAACTCTACTGCCATCTCTCCTAAACATCTCCACGATTCGACTGGTATGTCATCTGGTCCAACCCACTGTCCACTCTTCATCCTCTTAATCGCTGCTCTCACTTCCTCCTTACTAATCCTATCCACTTCCTGCTTCACCATCTCCACATCATCCACCCCTCTCTCTCATTCATTACAAGATAAGTATTTCAAATACGTATAAAAATAAAATAGGATTTAGTAATTTGTATTTAATAGGATTGATAAAAATGGCTTCATATTATACTTTAGTAACATACTTAGGTGTTTTGTATTTTTGTAGTTTTAAAATACTGTAAAATACTTTATAAGTCGACATGATGACATCCTAAAAATGCAGCCTCTGATTGGTGCCTACTCAGTAGTTTGCCAGACTTGTTAAGATCAAAACAGAAAATTAATCCAGGTGGTAAGAAACATGCAGGCTCCCAGCTTTCAAATAGGTGTCCAATGACTGATAAATAAATATTTGATTGCCGAATATTGCACCCTAATTAAAGCTGTTTAGTAGAATCATGATTTTGCACACCATTGCATGAATGACCACCTGACACATAACAATCAAATTAATTAGTTAGAAACTAGATGCTATGAAAACAGGTGCAATCAGTTGTCTTCTTATGCATGACTTGTTTGTCATTGAGGCAGTGTTGCTGATGCAAAGTAGCCCTTTGTTACCAAACACAAAGTAACTAAATTAGGATAAATTACGAGTCATTCACAAACTGTTCAGCATTAAACTGTTGATTACTTTACAACTAAACTTTATCTGGGAGATCACAGAGATATATATGCAAATATTTGATCTGTTAACTGGTTGCATATGTCAGATTTATTGCACGACTGAAAAGCTGTTGCTATCAAACATTTTTAAATTTGTCAGTGTAATGGTGAAGGAACAGATCAAATAGGCCAATTGATAGATGTTTTGGGAAGAAATTTAATGCTCCCCTATAAAAGTATTTTTTAGTATTTTTAAAATACACAAATACAGTAGTTTAATACATGGTGTGACTGCTGTATTTTGTAGTTTAAAAATACATTTTGATGTATCTTTGCCCAACCATGACGACAACAATGGGCCTGGTACCAACTGCTAACAATTATATAGGTCAAAGAGGGAAATAAGAGGGTGACTTAAGCAGTATTAGTTACCAGAACATCCCTGGCTACACCTGTAAGATTTTTCCGAAGTCAGAACCAAGTGGGGGAACAGCATTTTTATGTCATGTTAGCCCGTGAGATCTCACCCCAAGAGAACCTTGTAGTATTGCATGCTGACGTGAAATTATCGAAAATGTACTTCAAACTCTTCGGCCTTTTGCAAAAATCATATAGCAATGCAGCTCATCATTACTTGTTATCAAAGGTTATGGAATCTTTGCTAAAAGAAGATAAACACATCCAGAGATGCCAGAGGTTTCTATTTCACAGAAAAATGCATGCCCTGGAAAATGATCTTATTACAGACATTTCAAGGTTTCTGTGTAGAAATTCATACCGGGGTTGACAGATATGGAAAGCTTGTAGAATCAATCAGGGTGCAAAAGATCCACCATAACTACTGCTTCACAAAGCATCCGTTTTGATGAGGTCCAAAAATCACCAGCAGTGAATGGAGATGCAAATGCTAGGAAGAAGCATGGTGCTAATTTCCATATAGATGAAATATTTGTCCATATGAAGATCTCAAGTCTACTATTCACATACTTATACCTAACAGACTGTATATTTCAATAGATATTTATTGGTTGTATTGTTTCTCAATATGGATTTTCATTTCTCATTTCAACTTATTCATTCAGATTTATTTTTTACCAATGTTGGTTCAGGCTTGCTCATTATGGATCTGTAGCCTGTAGCTGGACCACGAGCACTTTTTCCCTTGTGTACCAAAGCTGGGCCATTGTGCAAGAGCCTCTAACCCTTAAAAGGTGGCCAAAAATGCATTCTTAATATAGCTTTCTTTTACGTGTGAAGAAAATGGATATGCAAGGAGGAAATTTCCATTACAATTTTAATAATGTCCAAGCATAAATTTAATTGAAATCCCTGAACTGTAAACAAGTAAAATAACTTTATAATAATCCTGCATTCAACTGAAGGTAATAACTTGAGGTTTCCAATCTACAAATACAAAATGAATAGATAAAAAACTAAACAAAAAAAACAACAAAAAAAAATTTAACCCTTAAACTCTGATCAAGGCTTAAGGCTGATCACTGCAGCAGGAAACAAAGCAGCATTTCTCACCTTTAAATGAGTTATGCTGCCAAGTTGCATTTAAAATATATGACATTACCAATAAAGGTCACAATTATTTGGAGGTAAAACATACATCACGCATCAGTTTGCTAAGTAGCTATTTTTTTTTTCCAAAGCACTTTGTAGCTTCAACACAGGGAAGTAAAAAATGACAAGACTTTAAACTCTGATTTCTAAATACAAATGCAACATATGCTCCCATATTACAAATGTACAATCAATTACAGCAATATTAAAATGTATTGTGTGATGTTTAAATTGCTGAATAAATTTTTACAAAATAATTGAAGATATTTTTTATCTAATTATTGTGAAATATATATTTTTATAGCCTTGATTATCGACTTTACGATACAGTTTAGTGCATAAACAACCACTGATAAATAGGTAAAATGTGTGCAAAGTGAAATATTGTTTATTAGACTAATTTCACTTTATTTGTATTTATTAAATGCACACATTTTAAACTGCTGATTTAAGCCAATGATATTTGAGCTAGCAAGATAGCTTGAAGAAGGTTGGTTGGTTTTCTTGAAAACTGATTTTTTTTAAATATTATTATGCATTATTATTATTATTATGCATTATATTATTATTATTATGTCTTTCTTTATTATACCTGTAGATGTGTACAGTAATCCCCCGTTTATAAACGATAAACGATAAACATAAACATAAACATCCGCCACCCCAAAAATGCTATTTTATGTATACAGTACTGTGCTGTATACAATTTACTTCTTTTATAATTAATAATACAATTTTTATTTATAAATTTCATTATTTCAACATAAAACTCAATAACAACAATTCCCTATAAGTTTTTTGGTCTATCGTGCTATCCGCGAGAGATTGGGAAAATCAGCGAAACAAATTAGTTATGTGGCAAATGCAATTCTGCGATAAACCGGGGCACGAGATTTGAACCGCGGTAAAGCGGGGAATTACTGTACCTTATTACTTCAATATAACTGTAAATGCATAATGAATGTATTTGTAAGTTTCCTTTTTGAATGTATAAGATATGCTGACAATAACATTATATATTGAATAGTATAAAGGCACTTCATTCTGTGCCAATGACCTCTGCTGTCCTTGCAAACTGCAAGAGGTGAATACAATGACAAATAGACCCATGATGATCACTTCAGTTTTTAATTTGAGCGCTGAGTGATAGATTTGAATGTATCAAATGATGATTAATTTGGCTGCTGCCATGAGTTTATACACATCACATATAGCACACTGTCAGTATTATCTCTTTACCTGTGTATGTAGAATTCGTGCTGAAAATGCAACAAAACCAACATCTGCCTCTTTTCTCGTTTTAAAACAACTTTGATTGTTCTACAAAATTCTAACAAAGCGACTGGTTTGTATCTTATAAGACAGTTTGATCACTATGCATCTCGTATGATTTTCCTTTGATTATTGTGTGACCGCAGCATACATGCACTTCATTAACATTAATAGCATTTGGCAGGCACAAATTAAATAAAAGGACATTTTAATTTGTTTAACATTGTAATCACTGAGCTACCACTTCCCATTTATACATAAAGATACTCTTCAGTGTACCATAAATGCAGAAAGAACTCAATTTAGCATTTCTTTGTGGAGACACTTTCTATGGTACTGTATAGAGAATGTTGCTATTTTTGCATGCATCACTGACTTCAAGATAACATGCTAAAGCTGCAGCCAAATACTATGACATCATATACAGTAGATCTGACTATGTTGTGAATAAATATGAAATGTTGGAAATCCAGGCTGTCATTGATTCTCAGCTCAGACAGAATTCTGTCAAATCTATTATTCATTCATAGCTCTTTAGTAAAAGTACAGTATAATAAATACAATTTTCTCTGAGTCTGTAACGGAACATGGAAACTCAATTTGGAGCAAATAAATCCTTCTCAGGCACATTTGTGAGTAATGACATGTCTGTGGATACAGCAGCTATAAAAAAGCAATAAGTGGACAGTTGCTGTGGCTCACAAGTAATCAGTTTGTCTCAGCAGTCTTCTCAACCTACATGGTTTATTAGAAATATCACCTGGACATCTCTTGTGTGTGCACAGGTACACTGAGACCTTTCAACTTATTGCTGTGAAACACATCATTCAGCTTTAATTCCCTCTAATCCTCTGACCTAGTGTTCATACTGGACCTTACATACAACTAATTAAGCTTGTTTTGCAACAGCTAATGATTAGAGTCAGAGCTACAGAGCTATCAGGTATACAATTAAAGGTCCAAGCTCAACTTCATGGATGTGACCTTGATTTGAGTTAGCTTAACTAACATAGTGCCAAAAGCCAAGTCTTACTTATAACCCAAGAGGATACAATTTGACAGTGGTGGACAAAGTACACAAAGCATATACTGGAGTTTAAGAAGAGGCAGGTAAAATATGACTCCAGTCTAGTTAAAATTGCCTTTTTTAAACTTTTGCTTAAGTACAAAAGCATTTGCCTTTAACTTAAGTATCCAAAGTACTATGATTTGTTATGGCTATAATGTCCTGTTATCATTTTTTCAAGACTCAAAAGACCTCTCAGCAAACCAATCTATTAATAGTATGAAATTAATGAGTCAAACACTGATTGATATCTATTAAAGTTATCATGAGCCCAAAACCTTCATTTTTTTAAAGTCTCCCCAAATGGAAAAGCTTTAGTAAAATAGAGATCCGAGAAAAAGGTATGTAAGTACAGTAACGTATTACTTTTACTTTGTTACTGTCCACCACTAGCAATTGTATTGCGATTCTTCACACCATGCAGCGGGCCATTCAGACCATCCACCTTACTTACACAAGTACAGCTCTCTGTTTTTTCTACTAAGTAAAAGCATTCCCTAACACCAAAACAATTCGGAAAATCCTAGATTAATTGACAATTCTGGACATGCCAACATGTGGAAGATATTTCCATGCTCAACAATCAAGTTCTTGCAGTTGCCTTACAAAACTTTCAGAAATGCTTTTATGAGCTTGAGATAAACCACAAAATAACACCAAAAATGTGTCTTTGTCTCAGCTAAAAGGACACTTGATCTGGCTTGCTAAAGACTTTAAGCTCTTCTCATGAAAGAGCTCTGCTTACAGCCAGAGGAAGACTGAAAGAGGGAGTAATGATAAATGTGAGGGTGTATTGGTACAAAAGCAGCACAGGGGCATCTCCAGTGGGAAATTAGAACACATTAACATTGCTGGACATCAACTTGTTGGAGGTCTACCTGGCCCTCAAATCCTTCCTGCCAGATTTGAGACATCACCACATGTTTGGCAATATTGTGGGGTCCCCAGTGTTGAAAAAGATTTCTACAGAATGCTTGTGAGAATTCTAGTTAAAATTGCATCAACGCCACAACCATCTGAATGCCAGTATACAAAATATTCCTAGTGATTTAAATTACATGTGTATGTGTTACTGTATTAATGTGGAATTTAAAATAATAATAATAAAGGTATTTAAGGCTTTGCAGTTGTTTGTCCAAAAAACATGTGAATTCTGTTTAACAGAATGAACATTACCCCCTCTTAGTGTTATGAATACCACACATTTTTTAAAATATATTATAAGAGGTTAGAAAGCGTAAAACATTGTTATGTATTTAAATGGAACCTTGTTTGTGTATATATGGTTACATTGAAAGATATATGCATGTCATATATAACTTCAAAATTTTCTTTTTTAGAAGTAATGCAAAAGCCACATTTGAGGAAGCGTCCAAATATACCCTCTAAACTCATAAATGCAACTCACAAGACACTGAGTGTATTAAGTGCATATAGAAAAATTGTATATATATATTATATACTGTGTGTATATATATATATATATATATATATATATATATATATATATATATATATATATATATATATATATATATATATATATATATAAATAAATATATTTATAATTCTGCATATTCTTGCTATGGAGTACATGAATGTATAGGGTGCCTTTGCATGCTTTAGCATTTGCATTTCTCTTCACTGGAACTAAGAGCACCGCCCCGTGCATAAAGCGAGGAACAGGAAGTCCCCAAATTAGGATGGAGATGCGTTCCGGTGACTCTATTGTAACTTGAAACTCAAGACTTGTCCTAGCCTACCCAGGGGTCTTAAAGAATGGTGATGAGTACTGGGTGGTATACTGTAATTTGCTACTAATTTAACAAATGATAATACATAATTCAGCAAAAGAGAGCAATTTACAATTTTGTAATGTATAAACTTTACAGTATATATTAGGGGTGTAACTGTACACTTATTCGTACCGAACCAAACAGTTAAAACCTGAGATTCCTCACGAACATATTAAGTGGCAGATCGCACTTTGTTTAATCTGTCTCGCACTTTAAATGCAGAAAAAGAACAACAAAAACACTTTGAGTGCAGTGTCACTGTGGCTACTCACTCCTTACCAGAAACACGATTTGTAGTGCACACATGTGAAAACTCAGATTTCGTTCTGCTTTGTTCTGATATATTCTATTTTATTATTACATATTACATTTTTTTATTTAAACCAAGCAGGCATTTTATTGCAAAAAAAAAAAAAAAATTTAACTGTTGATTTTCACGAATGTAATAAAAAATAATAAAAAACTGTATTAATTACAAACGACAAGCAATATTATGCAACCGTGCATTTTGTGTACCGTTACACCCCTAATATATATATATATATATATATATATATATATATATATATATATATATATATATATATATATATATATATATATGACATACAGGGAGTGCAGAATTATTAGGCAAATGAGTATTTTGACCACATCATCCTCGTTATGCATGTTGTCTTACTCCAAGCTGTATAGGCTGGAAAGCCTACTACCAATTAAGCATATTAGGTGATGTGCATCTCTGTAATGAGAAGGGGTGTGGTCTAATGACATCAACACCCTATATCAGGTGTGCATAATTATTAGGCAACTTCCTTTCCTTTGGCAAAATGGGTCAAAAGAAGGACTTGACAGGCTCAGAAAAGTCAAAAATAGTGAGATATATTGCAGAGGGATGCAGCAGTCTTAAAATAGCCAAGCTTCTGAAGCGTGATCATCGAACAATCAAGCGTTTCATTCAAAATAGTCGACAGGGTCGCAAGAAGCGTGTGGAAAAACCAAGGCGCAAAATAACTGCCCGTGAACTGAGAAAAGTCAAGCTGCAGCTGCCAAGATGCCACTTGCCACCAGTTTGGCCATATTTCAGAGCTGCAACATCACTGAGTGCCCAAAAGCACAAGGTGTGCAATACTCAGAGACATGGCCAAGGTAAGAAAGGCAGAAAGTCGACCACCACTGAACAAGACACACAAGCTGAAACGTCAAGACTGGGCCAAGAAATATCTCAAGACTGATTTTTCTAAGGTTTTATGGACTGATGAAATGAGAGTGAGTCTTGATGGGCCAGATGGATGGGCCCGTGGCTGGATTGGTAAAGGGCAGAGAGCTCCAGTCCGACTCAGACGCCAGCAAGGTGGAGGTGGAGTACTGGTTTGGGCTGGTATCATCAAAGATGAGCTTGTGGGGCCTTTTCGGGTTGAGGATGGAGTCAAGCTGAACTCCCAGTCCTACTGCCAGTTTCTGGAAGACACCTTCTTCAAGCAGTGGTACAGGAAGAAGTCTGCATCCTTCAAGAAAAACATGATTTTCATGCAGGACAATGCTCCATCACACACGCCCAAGTACTCCACAGCGTGGCTGGCAAGAAAGGGTATAAAAGAAGAAAATCTAATGATATGGCCTCCTTGTTCACCTGATCTGAACCCCATTGAGAACCTGTGGTCCATCATCAAATGTGCGATTTACAAGGAGGAAAACAGTACACCTCTCTGAACAGTGTCTGGGAGGTTGTGGTTGCTGCTGCACGCAATGTTGATGGTGAACAGATCAAAACACTGACAGAATCCATGGATGGCAGGCTTTTGAGTGTCCTTGCAAAGAAAGGTGGCTATATTGGTCACTGATTTGTTTTTGTTTGGTTTTGAATGTCAGAAATGTATATTTGTGAATGTTGAGATGTTATATTGGTTTCACTGGTAAAAATAAATAATTGAAATGGGTATGAATTTGTTTTTGTTGTTGCCTAATAATTATGCACAGTAATAGTCACCTGCACACACAGATATCCCCCTAAAATAGCTAAAACTAAAAACTACTTCCAAAAATATTCAGCTTTGATATTAATGAGTTTTTTGTGTTCATTGAGAACATGGTTGTTGTTCAAATTAAATCCTCAAATAAAATTAATCCTCAAAAATACAACTTGCCTAATAATTCTGCACTCCCTGTATATACATGTGGACGAGCACCAGTTCACGAGTGGAGGGCGGAGTGCACTATGGGCTCTGTTTCAGTGTCCAGCGATGTCAATATAAAGGAAAGAGACAAGAGTTAAAACTGGGCTTTAAAACACCAAAAACACAGAAAAATACCCAGTCAAATCAGTTACAACTGAACTTTGTTTACCGCTGGCGAGACTAAGGCATCCCACAAGGCAGGAGATGCGTACAATTAATTTAATATTGTTGTATCGCTATCGTCATGATAAGATCGAAAAATCTAAAATAACTCTGGAACTTGGGGACTACATGTACAAGGTTTTTCAAGGATTGAGTGGAACAAATGGCCTGCAAAGAGCTATGACCTCGGCCAATTAAAAAAAAAAACCTTTGGGATGAATTGGAACACTGACTCAGTGCTCAGACCTTCTCACCCAACATCAGCACCTGACCTCACTAACACACATAGCCAGACTCCAAATTAGCATGAAAAGCTTTTCCAAAAAGAGTGGAGTGGTTATCATAAAAACAAAGCGGGACTAAATCTGGAAGCTAAAAATGAATGATATTTAAGAACGCATAAAAATGTAGTCACTAACCTTTGAGATATAATGTATAGTGTATGTACTGATTTTAACATACAATAATGATTCTCTCATTTTATCTCTCGCTAACTTGCTGTCTGCCACACGCATGCACCAGTATAATAAAAAAAAACATAGCAAGATTGAAATGAGCACTCACGTTAAGAATGTGTACACTCTTCGTAAGATTTCGGATGATATCAGGTGTGGTTTTGTCTTTTGCATATGGCAGAAGCAGGTGTCAAATCTAGTTGCTTTTCTATTTATACCATCCCTGCCACTTTCCTTCTCCCCCTCAAAACTCTGCTTCCTCTTCTCTCTTCTCCTTAACCCATTAAGCTACCATTTTGCCAGTTCATCAAAATTCAGGGATTTCTCTTAAGCGATATAACTCAATAACGTCAATGAATTATGCATTTGCTCAGAAAGCCCTGTGGCTCCCTGTCTTACTGTTTGCATCATTGGTGAGAAGGTTCACCACCCGTAACTAGAGAGACATATCAGTTCGCCATTCCTTCTTTTTCATAGCTCTAGTGCTTTTGGTTTTGTTCGAGTTACAATGATCAGGTTCAATTTAAAAAATCGATTTTATTTTTATAGATCTGTTATTATTATTATAGACATGCATGTGTCTCAATGTGTCAAACAAGCTCAAACTAATGAATTAAACAGTGCCTGGCTGTTTATTTTATTCTGTCGCAGTCTTTTTGTTGCTTACTGACACTCTCAGTATTGCACACACACACACACACACACACACACACACACACACACACACACACACACACACACACCAGTACAATGTGCATGTTTCTATGTGTACACACACAAAAAAAACCCACACAGGGCAAAAGTATTGGGACACTTGACTTTAGCCATATTTGGTTCTTCCCCAAAAGGCCTCAAACCTATTTAACACTTTGCGATGAACCGAAACCTCACCTACATCAGTACCTGACTTTACTAATGCCCTTTGTGGCTGAATGAGCACAAAACTCCACAAGTACACTCCAAATCCAGTGAAACATCTCCCCAGAAAAGTGGAGCTTTTTATAACAGCAAATAGGGAGCAAATGTGAAATGGGATGTTCAAAAAGATCTTATAGTCAGGAGTCTACAAATCTTTGTCCAGTTAGTGTATCATATTCTAAACTGAAGAATGTATACTTATATAATGTACTTTATTATGATCTGATTTGTGCAGACAGTGATTTCAACCCTGCTGAATTCGTTGAAAACAGTGCTTCTCCCTGAGAGGGAAAGTAATGGTTTCTGTTGAGAAACATCCACAAAACCCAGTTATAACAAACAGGACATAACTTTTAAGGTTTGTGGTCAGAAAAAATATCTTATTCTTCCTGCACATACAATACAGAACTGTAAAAGATGGTCTTGCATAACTACTGTATATTGCTGTATAAGTGCTAAAAATTACACTGCAGCTATAGATTTACAAAAAGAGTCTTACATCCTCTTTTGCACCACACCACTAAATTCATCACAGCGTATTCATTTATGGTCTCAGATAGTCCTCTGGTGAGCAAAATCTTTCGCACCCAGCAAAAATAGCAGCATGCAAGCATTAACCGGTAAATAATTGATGCCTCAGCATGACAATGAAGCCCCTTAATGCTAGTGCTGAGTCCTAATGCTACCTAGCTCCATCTGCCACTCTTTGTGACTGTAATGCAGGAAGCCCTACAGTATGTGCTTTCCTCCATGGGCAAAAGGAAGTTGCTGTCTCAATGCTTCTGTGTGATTCGCTGAGCTGAGTACATACAGTAGAGCCCTGCTGTTAGCGCTGCCATGGAACACGTAACGTAGCACAAATCGCCTGCCGCATTAGCAGGCTTCTGTTCCAGGTCAGCACCGGGGCTCTTAGAGCTGACCTCTGCGGTTTTCTGAAGGACACTGTGAGACTAGAACGTACTAAGACAGGATAACAATTAATTTTAGCAGAATGTGTTATAAATATATCAGATAACACAAAATGATTAACACACTGCTATTTGTTATGTAGCTAAAGGTTATATGTTAGACACAATCAGATATTTAACCTCTATAGCATCATTATTTTAGTGAAGTAGTTGGGCATTTTGTTTGCTGGTTTAATGATCTTTCTGTACATATTATACAGAGGGGTGCAGGGGAACGGGAAATTTTGGAACAAGGAGTTTGGGACCCTATGATGTCGGCAGTTGTTAGGAATCGTTTGCAGTTGTGTCCTGTCTGCTCATGCGATTACAACATGGGTGCATAATAAACACAGCGATGATGCGTGTTGTCGAAAGGAGCAGCGAGGTCTCTTCACGACGGCAGCTTGAACAGCCTCAATATTCTCTGATGTGCAAGCCGTTTGAACAACACCCGGAAAACTTTTTTTAAGGCTAAACCCATTTCTTGGGTTCCCTTTTGCGCAGCACTCACACAATCCCCATTCTTTTTAAAGACTTTCACTCTTTATGCACCACGCCACTGCAAAGGGTTCTAAAGGAGCTCGCACTGGTTCCAAACAACTGCCGACATCCCAGGGTTGCCTGTTCCTTCTAGTTACAAATTTCCCGTTTCCCCGTGCCACCCCGGATGTGTCTAGGTATATGTTTACGATGCAGGGTCTGGACTGAAGACATTAGAAAAGAAAAAAGAAAACAAGAGAAAGGGAAATCAGGACTGGGGAATAAGGATATAGAGAGCAAGTGCAGTTTCCAGGAGAACGAACAATGAACTTAAAAGTTATCCAGGTTATACAGCCTTTCTCATCAGGTGGCTATTACAGCAATACAGAGATCAGATATTATCCGATATGTGATAATATCTTGCCGTGCTTTAGTTACTCGCTGAGTGCACTATTTGGCAAAGTGTGTGTGTGTGTGTGTATGCAGGTTTGTGCTGGCTGTGTGCTCTGTGCGTTAGAGCCAAGGCAAGCATAAGGGTGTAGGGTGTAGCTTAGTTAGCAGTGCAAGCAGACACATATAGAGTGATCCACAAAGATCTCTCCCTCATTCAGTGTTAGAGCCCCGTGATGAAAACGGATTCTGGGCAAGACTTAGCCCATGCCCCTGAAACCCAACTGAAAGCCTGACAGACTTAACTTTCAAACTGGATGCAGATTCCTCTGGCACATTTTGGACCATGAGTTCAAGATAAACATATAGAGTTAAAAGGAATCTTACACAAGGTATTCATGGTTCACAATGGCCAGAAGGTTCTTAAAGGTTTTATTGGACTGTGCAGGGTTTCAGTGTGTGTGTGTTTGGAAGTGTGGTGGGTAGGGTTGGGGCTGCAGGCTGCTCTTGGCCCAGACACCGATTGCATGGCACAAACCTGTGGCTGGAGGCGCGGCCCGACGTGGAGAGCACTGCGCAAGTTCTGATGAGTGAAAAAAAGAGAGCAGACATCAGAATAGCTCTGCTCTCCTGCTCTGACCACACATACCTTACACCTTATTTTACCACTATATAGAAGGGGGTGAGTAGATGTTGTTTTAGGACCTCACACAAACCACTTACTACGTTTTACACTGGTATTGAGCAAACACGCGCTACAAACGTGTGTAGCCTGAAAAAAAATATTTTCTCATAATATGATAAGCATGAGCCCTGGTTTATACTTCTGTGTCCATGCATTTCCGAACCTTTGAGAGTATTGTAATTCCTACATATATGCATGTAACTTGTCCACTCGGGGGCGTTACTGCAAGTTTTACTGTGGAATGAATGAACAGGTGGAACAATGGTGCGTCCAGGTTTAAATTCACTAAAGCCACTAAATCCACTGTTAAATTTCTTGAAGGGAACATGAATTCGAAGAACATGAAAAAAAAGAAAGCCCTCTACTCTGACATGCACATAAGATGCTTTTTTTTTTTTTTTTTTAGCAAATCTATAAATATTAACGCAATATACATACACGCAATATTTTTTTCACACTTTTTAAAATAAAATATGGTGAGGAAGTATTCAGTGCTAACAGTGAATAGAAGAGCTGCAGAACACCTCCCCATCTCATCCAATTAACAGCTGCCTGAAGGATGTTTGACGCACAGCACCATAGAGACACACAGAGAATTGTTAGGATTTTGGAAGACTGCAATTGAGTCCATCAGTGTGCCTCTGCTTGCTGCATTTAATCCTTCTCTCTGCATCTGATGGAAAAATATGCTTCACCCCCAGAAGTATCAACCAGGCTTTAGTAGTTAAATTGGAAATGTCTCAAAAGCACCAGTCAGAGAATAATCTTGTTATAATTGAATAGATAAACATTATTGGCATGCCATAATGATTGGATGGAGCATCTGCGTTCATGAGCTGTAAAATCCAGAGACAAATCGAACCCACAAAAAATGAGAAATAAAAAAAAAATTCCATAGCCAAGGAGGAAAAAGAGCTCAGTATGGCTGTGTGAGTGTGGGAGAGCTATAGTCCTGATTGTGGCTGCAGGTGACCTCTGTAATATGAGTGTCTTAGTTAAGCGAAGACTCATTCTCTTCTGGGCACTGATAGGGCATCGATAGTGTCCGTCACTCACCCTCAGGCCGGTACTGGGCAACGATGGCCACCGTCTGACCCGCCCCTTTGAGTGCAGCCGCAGCCTGTTCATGTGTAGCTCCTCGCAAATCAATGCCATTTACCTGCGCACACACACACACACACACACACACACACAAAGACTATGGTTACCCACCTACCGTGATCAAAGTCAGTATAATGCAATAGGATATTTGAGTAGTTGGAATTAAAATGGTCATAAGTGTACGTTTGTGTGTGCACTGCACATTTGCTATCTATAGTAAATGCCTGAGCATGTAAAAGACATCTACCGAGTCATTGCTGTTGTATGATTAATCATTTGTCTCTGCATTCATTTACTTAATTAATGCATATTAGAAGTATTAGGTCACCGTTTGAGTCATAACTGTCATAATAATGTAATAAGAACATTGCTTGGACAGCAATAGAGTAAATGTAAATCATTACTGTACTTTAGTAGCCTTTTAACTAATATTTTATCTACTGTATCTCTACATAACCTAAGTACATGGTTTGTGTACTTCCTCCACCACTGAATAAGAAACATCACTTCTTCGAATTTTGAACGCTTAGTCAGAAACGTAAAAAAAAAAAAAAAGGCTTCATATCCTTCCAGATTTTAAAAAAGATGTTATATATTTGTTTCGAAAGTGTAAGGCTAATCTAAAGCAGCTTGTCAGTAATGAAACTGTGGCATAAAATCAGAACATTGCACCACCAACACACATATTTAAATACCACCAATAAACTGAAATATCCTCAAATACTGCAGTTTAATAGGCAGCACGGCTTCTATCTGGAGACTCCAGCCTGCATGGTGCAAAATGGAAACTCTATTTTGGGGGAAGATAAGCCCCAGGCTAGGGACAGCAAAAGTAGCAAAGTATTTATTAGAACATATCCTGTGTACATTAGCCACACTAATGTAAGACATTAATAGTGGAAATCTACAGAGATCTAACTCGGATTCATCATGGAGAAAAGCTGATGGAGTGTATCACCAAAGTGGGCTCAAGCATATGTGAGTAAGTATGCGCAACCTACTGTGTGTTCTTGCTCATTCTGCCTTTCCTGTGTGTTTGTGTGTGTGTGTGTGTGTGTGTGTGTGTGTGTGTGTGTGTGTGTGTGTGTGTGTGTGTGTGTGTTTATATGTGAATGTCTGCTGTAGTCTGCAGTATAGTACCGTGTACTCAGACTCATTTGACAGCACAAACTCAGGAGGCAAACCTTAGAGCTATTCTTAGACATCAAATGAGGCCAGAACACCATTATCTCCCTCTCTCTTGCACGTTCTCTCTCCCTTCATCTCTCCTTCCTATGTGTTTCTGAGCCTTTAGTCTCCTTAACTTTATTTTGCTTTTGCACCATCTTGCTTTCGCTCATCCTCAATGAACTGGACCAACGGAAAAAAAAATAAATCAAAATTCTAGCGACTAGCAGAACCTAACATAAGTACCGTGCATGTCTGATTAGGAGTGATGAAATGCAGGAACTGAGCATGTCTGATTTTGATTGGGGTGCTTATTGAGGCCATCTGATTTAGAGTGGTCTAAAGGCTGGGAGTGTTTTTATTTTGAATGATGTAGGAGCTGAAGGTGTCTGATTAGGGGTGTTTGTGGCATTCCATAATTAGAATTACTCCCCAGAGCTCAAATAGAACTCTAATGAGCTCTAATGAAGACACTCAGGAAGTTGACTTCAGGGACCATGTGATGCTACTTTATTCTCGATTTCGTTGCAATCGCTGTCTACAAAAACCTTTATGTTGGACTAAAAAAAAACGATCTTATCACGAACATTTCAGAACATTTGAGACAGAAAATGTGATGGCTCCCTCTACTGCTGGACAGAAGATATGCACTGATTTTGTGTTAAATGCAGATATAGGCTATTTTTAATCTTTTAATCCTTTTTAAGACAAAATACTTATATGTACATAATAGTCTTGTCTAAGCAAAATATGTAAATTTGGGGAGTAGCCTAAATTAAGACCTAAATAAATAAAACAAGAAAGATGCAAATATTCAGCACTGAATTAAAAACAATCTAGTCAAAAATGTTATATATATATATATATATATATATATATATATATATATATATATATATATATATATATATATATATAAAATATTTGTCACTGTGTATGTGTCTGGGTCTATGTCTAATCAAAAAACTTACAGACAGGATCTGGTCTCCTCTTCTCAGCTCCCCGCTCAGATCAGCTGGACCCCCAGCCAGGATAAAGGACACGAAGATTCCCTCTCCATCTTCACCTCCTACGATGTTAAAGCCCAATCCGGTGGAACCCTTATGCAGCACAATCTTCCTTGGTTCCCTGTATGCACACGTCCAATAATACATCAGCTCAGAGTCAGTGGGACTTAGCATCTCTTCTGACCCACACACATACGTGTCCTGGAATGCTGGATACATACAAACACGTAGGCCAGCTGGCCAGGTGCTAGCTCCCAGACTAGTGTGTGTGTTTGAGCACAATGGCTGATGTCTAATAGGGGACTGCTCTACTTTTGGAGCATTTGTCCTATTTTCAGTGGTTTCCTACAGACGGCGACAGAGTGCATGCACACACACACACACACACACACACACACACACACACACACACACACACACACAGGCACATGCAAAAATAGATTTTTTTATTATTCGTCTACCAGGATAGGATGTTTTACACATGGTATATATTTAAAAGAGAGGCTAATCAACAGTCATTATGATTTTTCCAGAAATACAAGATGGCCTTCAATATTTTAAAGATAACCTTTTATCAAACAGTGCTTACATTTAATTGGAACTATTCTGATTGTGCAGTTTGTTATCCTACTAAGATACCTTAGAAAAACTCTCTCTCACAATATTGCAATAGATAATGCTCAAGCTCTCGGTTTACATTTTCCTGAAACAAAAAACAGCTCGAGTCTGAATAGACTGGCAAAAAAGGGTTCAACTGAGGTAAAGAAAAGACTTTCCAACATATTCACAACAAATGCAATTCATCTTGTGAGCAGCAGAGGGCTCTTAATTTGATCAACTGTTGCCTTAATGAAAGAATTGTATAATCAGACAGGCAAGTTAATGCAATTATGGGGTCAGCCTTTCAGACTCAAGCAATCAGAATAATAGTAAATCTATTCCAGTTGAAGAAGGTACACTCCTGGGCAAAACTAAAAGCCGAACAGTGGTGGTCTTAACAACATATTACTAGCCAGGAAATGATCAAGAATGAATTAAATAGATCATCTAAATTGCTATAAAATAGCTTTTCTCTATGATTTGTTTTTATGACTTGTGGGTAAACTTGCAAACAGTTTTTTTAATTCAGAAAGTCAATACTCTTCCAGTCTCTGGGTTACTAATTGGAAGGTCAGGAGTTTAAACCCCAGCACCATCAAGCTGCCACTGATGGGCCCTTAAGAAAGGCCCTTAATGCTCTTTACTTCAGGGTCAATATATTATTGTTTTATTTATCTATCGTTAAGTTTCACATTAAACATGTAAACCATTGTGAAAAACACTATAGAAGTATATTTCCTTCTTTCTAGCTTTTCCCAAAACATTTAGCATGAGGTCTCAAAAGTGATTTTTGCTTAATTCCTGCTCATGTTCTGACTAATGAACATGAAGGATGATCCACTGTGGCGACTACTAATAGGAAAAGCCATAAGAAGAAGAAGTTCTGACCAATGGCTTGGCCCATTTATTATTCTTGCCCATAACTTTAGACAGCTATTCAAACAGGCTTAGAGATAGCACAGCGTTATATTCAGGACACAGCTTTCTAACACAGCAGGAGAACCACAAATACATTACCATAACCTTATCTCTGTTTTGAGGCCTCTGTGACCCAATTATGAGCGGACGCTCGATTTGACCTCTTTCTATCTCCCATTTCACTTTCCCCTTCTCTCTTCACCTGTCTATCGCTTTGGCAATCTGTTCCTCAAATTGGTCCCTCTTATCCTTTTACTGCTGTCTGTTCCCCTCTGTCTCCCTCTATATATATGTGTTGGTGCACCTTCAGGCCTCCAGGACAATCAGAGTCAGAGTAAAACACAGATGGGTCATGAAGAACATGAAATAGTACACATATAATGCCAACTTCAATCATAATATAACGTTGAATGAATAACGTTAAAACTGTTAATAAATATAACTATATAATAAAGGAATCTAGTTTTTCATAATGAAACATGCAATATTTTTTGTCTTTATCACATTTTTGGGTTTGATTTTATCTTAAAATGATGAAGGGTTACTGAGACCAATCGTTTTTTGCTGAGGGGGATCGAATGGGAATATGGTCGGAAAGGTCCTTATATGTATAAAAAATGACTTTGACTTTGTGTATATATAGCAGACAGTTTTGAGCCAAATATAGTTTAGTTTAAGGACACAAGGGTTGATGTCTAGTGGATTTTGGGTTAGGAATGATCCAACTGTAAGCAGTCACATATAAGACATAGTGTTTTTTGGGATATGGGCCAGACGTAGCTACTGTGCAGCTGAAAGCTGCGTTGATGTTTAGTTGAGTGGATAATCAAATGAGTTCAATGTTTTTTGAAGGATCTGGGCCAGATGAAAGTATGGGTCTCCTGGCATCTTTAAACATATATAAATATATAGTAATTATATGTCCTATCCTCACAGTCCCTTCTGAAAGCATTAGACAGCAAAGTCCATTCTGTTGTTGTTGCAATACACTATAGACATTTGGTTATGAGGTTAAAAAGAAAAATTGTAGAAAATAGATTGGAATTTCAGCTATAATTTCCTGATATTTACATCTTAGAAAATGGCACCTTGTTTGAATCCAAAAATTTCTCATTTGATTCAATATATTGGAAAATATGATGGACAGGGGTTTCTTTTTGCCCAGGTGACTGATGTTAAATTGTAAATAACAGCGTCGGATGTCTATTCGTTCATTTTGAACAAATTCTTCAATTTGTCTCATTAGAACGAGACTCAAAGAGGGTTTCGTTCATTTTCTACTGGATGTGCAAGAGCAAAGAATCCGTAGGTTATGTACAGAAAACAGAATTGAGTAGTTTCCCTCTCGCTTCTTCTAGTCGTTTGTTCTCTAATCACGTGACTCCCATATACGCTATTCAATAATATATACATATATAAATTATTAGAACTATAGTCAAAGTTTGTGCATGTAGACGTGTTGGGGGTATCTGCTTATTGAAAATATAATATTGTATTTTATTTCTGATCAAAGGAACAAAATGAACTAAATGACTCATTCAAATTAAGTGAACAAGATATGAAAAACCAAGTACGTAAAAATAGATCTGATCTTCCTTACTACTGTAGTGAATTA
Organism: Silurus meridionalis; assembly: GCF_014805685.1. NCBI lineage: Eukaryota > Metazoa > Chordata > Actinopteri > Siluriformes > Siluridae > Silurus > Silurus meridionalis. The sequence continues at coordinate 17,404,584 of NC_060894.1, forward strand.
TATCATGATTTAATCCATTTTACTGAGTTGAAAGCTAATGCTGGCAATGTTGATCTGGGAACATGTTTAAAAGAGCCGCAGTTAAGTTTCTAGATAAATTGTTACCTAATTTCACCACTAGATGGAAGACGTGCACCATAAAATAAGGCAAACCTCTACTGTAGAAAGCAAACCACTGCATAATCTCTAGTTTTAGTGCTGTGTTTGACATTGCTGTTACTTAATTTCTACTGCATTACCCTCCCAAATAAAAAAAACAGTAAAACAAAGTTAAAAGTAAAATAGACAGCAATAGTGCAAGATATGAATGCCATATATATATATATATATTTTTAGAAATCATTCTCACCACCTCTTTTACAATATAGTGAATGAGAACCATAATTAGCTAAACAGACCAAATATACAACATTAATTAAGATGCTGATTCTAAATCTAACTCCTGTAAACTGTCACTCGAGGACAGAAATCATTCACTGTTTTCCACAAAAAATTAAAAATAAAAAAATAAAATAAAAAAGATTTATCTAAAACTTAAATTCAGATCTGTAAAAGCTTGTTTGCATTAATCTATTCCCTCAGTACAATATTTCCCGCTGGCCAGCTGCCCCCTCCTGTCTCATTTGGCTTCTCTCTCCTATTTCCACCACATTTGTCATTGTGAAACCTAATGCCAAAATGGGAAAACAAACAAAGCAGATTGTGCTTACTTGAAATTCTAAAAGCCTCCACTACTTCGTCATAACGGGCGAAGAGCGGCATAGATTATACTGCAACCATGCCGTTATTTATGCAGACTCGCACATCTCACTGTATCTAGCCACTTATTTAGTGTCACCCTCAATAAATGTAGGCCCAACATTCACTCGAAATGGAAATGGAAACTTTTTTAAATTCAGGCTTTCACAGAAATATGATAATCCACATGCAGTATCCGCACACAAATCTCTCACCAGTAGATATAATGACTGACATAAGGACACTACTGTAGAACTCTAAAAGCTAACAATATAGAATGGTTATGTGGAACTGGGTAGACAAAGATATATATACGCTAAAGAGCTAGCATAAAATTATAATACTTGCTATAATGTAAGCAATGCCCAGGGAGCAACTTATTTTAATCATTTGTTGAAATATACATATGCTGAAAACTGTAACTGCATTAAAAGCACTTGAGGCAGAAGAATAGTGGATTTCTGATAAGATCAAGAACGTGCTAAACTGGGTGTGTTTGATGGAGCTCGAATGTCTAAATCAGAAAAAGTGTGAGTGAGTGGGTTGAGTGTCACTTCCCCTTGATCAGTAAAGGCCACAGCAGATAAACAGACTGTAGTCTATAAACACACATGCAGTAGACTACAAAAGCAGTGTGTAAATACATCTGGCATCTGCCTAGTGACAAAGGTTGTTATGTGGATTCACAGAGATTCTCTGAGTACATTTTTTAAGTAAGAGTTTTCACACTACCATTGACTGGTGCCATCAGTTCTTACCCAACCTACAGTATCATTTGTTTCTCCTTCTACCAAGCAAGTAGCCTTATCCCCTATGGCAATATCATTCAGTGAGGTTTTAGAATGGAGACATGTAAAAGCTAAAGGATAAATGAAAAGAATCATTTTCTAAACTTAAAAAGTGTAATATGATTTAATCAACTTGCATTATCAAGGTAAAATCTTCTAGGAAGATCTGCCTGTAGCATGCAGCAACCACCGATATTATTTAAATTGCATAATATTGTAGTATTTTAATATAATATATTGCTTACAGAGGTGAAAAACTAGAGAACATAAATCAAACTCCACACAGGGAAAACACAAGAAACTCCACAGAGATGAGGAATCTGCAGCCTGGCCACACATTGTACCACAATGTCTTACTTTAATATACACCAATTAGGCAAAACATTATGACATTATTTCATTATGACTGGTGAAGTGAATAACACTGACTTTCTCTTCATCATTGCATCTGTTGGGTGAGATATTATTGGGCAACATTTTGTCCTCAAAGTTGACGTGTAAGAAGCAGGAAAAATGGGCAAGTATAAGGCTTTATACGAGTTTGACAAGTGTGATGGCTAGAAGACTGGGTCAGTGCATCTCCAAAACTGCAACTCTTGTGGGCTTTTCCCAGTTTGCAGTGGTCTATCAAAAGTGGTCCAAGAAAGAAACAGTGGTGAACCAGTGACAAAGGCATGAGCAGGGAGTGAAGGTTGGCCCGTGTAGTCCGATCCAACAGATGAGCTACTGTAGATCAAATTGCTAAAGATAATGCTGTTGATGCTCAATGGGTCAGCCTTGTTTTGGCAGTAAAAGGGGGACATAAAGTTATGCTTGGTCAGTGTATATACTGTATGTACATACTCTTTATTAAGATACAAATAGAAAAATGTACACAAAATAAAATCTAAGTTTTACAACAAATTAGCCCCTGAATAATATTCACGTCTGGACTCTTTGAAAGCCAGTTTATGACTCAGTGTTTTAATGGCTGCCATGATCCCATCAATTCACCACAATATCACCAACAACACTGGCAAAAATACAGTCCCAAATAATTTTCAATGAACTGACACATAAATTTTAAACTTGGATTCCAGTTTTCAGTCTTTTTATTATGCTACCCTTCCAAAAAAGTGGTTTCTTGGCTGCTACCCTTCCACAAAGACCATTCCTGAAAAAACTCCTTGCTCTTTTCACTCTTAAACCTCTTATAAAATTTTGTAAGTTTTCTTGGCCTTCCACTTCTTTCTTTGTCCTTGAAATCTCCTGATTCTATAATACCGCTTGAATACCATATCCGGTTTGCTTGTTGATTTCCCAACGTGACCTTTCTAATGCAACAGTATGGTTTTGTGTCTGTTAAATTTTGTGATCTTTGGCATTTTAAATGGAATGATTTGGCTGGACTTTAGTTTTATTAGCAAGTTTCAATGTATTAAACTCAAATACAGGTGTTGAAAATAAAATATTAAAATTCAATTTAGGTTTGAATATATAGATAGATAGATAGAGAGAGAGAGAGAGAGAGAGAGAGAGAGAGAGAGAGAGAGAGAGTACACTAGTTTATTATGACAATGCAGTGTCAATGCCCTTTAATGCAGTGCAATGCAGATTAAGGTCCAGATGTTCTGTTAATGTTCTCGCGTTAAATCAATCATTAGAATTAATGGGAAAATAGAATAGAATTGTTTTTACAAAACTGAAACATCCAGTGTGTGGCTTTTCTACAGGCCGAAATCTCTGAATGCACAAGAAGAAGTGGTTGAGAAGAATGGCACAAGAACACACCAAATTCCACTCCTAGCCACGTACAGTACAGGAATATGTGGTTACAGTGTGTAACATCTTAACAAAACTGGACCGTTAAAGATTAGACAAATGTCTTCTGGTCCTTTAAAAAAAAAAAAAAAAAAAAAAAAAAACACTAGTTCAGAAAACGATTGGGCTAAAGATCAAAAGATGAACACAAAGATAAATAATGACAATTAGGGGTACGGAAATGAATCGTTTCTATGATGCATGTGAACAATTCTGCATTGATGCACTAATAGACCATAATCGCTTATAGCCTACTGACTTCATTCATCCCGGATGCACTTGTCGTGCTATCTTAAAATGGCAGACGAATGCAAAACACCAAAGCGAGTCACACACAAATAACATATGTAGGGAATACCACTAATTTAAGAAACCACTTTAGCCATTTTCACCCTGAAATGCTGACGCCTGCCAGTGCCAAGACGGACTTGATTCCGCTAAAAATAGATCAACCAATATCAACTTTGCCGTCAAGCTAGAAGAAAGGAAAGAGAATAACCAGATCTGTAGCAGCTTTCATATAGAAGGATCTACAGCCTTATTCTGTGGTGGACAACCACGGGTTTCATTACACGTTGAATACGTTAGAGCCGCGATATAAGCTCCTGTCATGCAGCCTTTTACTGAAAAGGTAATAACTGAACTCTACCATGAAACTTGTCTTCGTACTTGACAGTTTTATGTGCTTTAAATATTTATTAGTGTTTATTAGTTCTAAATGCACCTGCTCTCTGCTGTGTTCTGCAGGTTTGTTTGACGTTTGCCACATTCAGAAAGTCTACTTTCTTTTAGCAGATAAAATAAAAAAAGATCATATATCTGACTGCTTGTATTCATTGATGAAAATGTATCCATGTGCAGTAATTATGCAATGTATCGTGTTGCATCATGATATTGAATTGAATTAAATCACTGACATGAAAACTGGAATCAAATCGTAAAACCAGTGAAGATTCACACCCCTAATGAGAATGCATTCCCTCTTGTAGAAAGGAAAGCAGAAATCCCCCAAAACAAATAATGCAACCAAATATTAAGTGTTACATACTTTTGCAGGAAATAAAACATGCAGCCTGCCACCAAAGATGCCTAATAAGCTGTTTAAAACATCTTGATGGTAACATCAGGTCATGAACGCTGAAATTCTGAACTCTTGTCTCTGATCTTTATCTCGACACACATATTTATTTAGTGTAATGCAAAAACTAAAGCAATAGCCTTGCCATTGTAATACTTTCTGAAGAGTGTATTGCTCATACTGTACAGTTATAAAATAAAACAGTGCACATTATGTATGATGTATATACCTCTTGCTTATAAATAATTCTTGACCACCAAAGCCTCTCTAAGCAGCAGTCTATGCTCTGCCTAAGGTGAAATAGTGCAGCTTTAATCTCTGAAGAGCACATCGGTAGAGAGAGATAGTGAGAGTTAGATTATTTGACGGTTCACTAACTCACACTGTAATTGGATTGGAGACGAAAGAAGAAAGCAGGAGAGCCAGAAAAAAAACCCCCTGCAAATAGCACACATAAACTACTTTTTTTTGAAAACCAAATTACAAAGTAGCAACCTTTTGCTCAGTCAGTCACAAACTTCATTAAGTAGTTTACATCTCGTGCAATGCAATTACATTCTGTATTTACTGGAAATAACCTTCTTAAGGAAAAAAGAAAACAAACTATAAAATGATTACTCTATCCCCACCTTGTAGGCAAGTTTCAGACCAGACTTATTTCTTCCAGTCAGTCAAAAGAAACCTCACTGCAATGACATTTACATTTGCCTGAAATTTGCAATGACCTGAACAGAGCTGACAAAATATTGAATGCATGCGGTTTTTAAACTTCTGACTCACAATTTTACCTTCTGATTCACTGCAGTTAAGTGTCAATACACAAATAAAGTGCAGAAACTGCAAACAGTAGAAGCTAATTTACATTTATATTTACATAAAACGTCCGTTTGATAGTCCACATACTGAAGATGCAATAAATCCACTTAGCTGATATAAGTGTATTATGTCAGATATTGTGTGGCAAACTATTATTCTTTTTTTGTTGTTGCAGAGACCCCTGCAGGAAATATAGGTAGTACCCGAGGTTCGACTTCCGAATTCTCGATCTTATGATGACGATAAAGATTTGAGAAATAATGAAATTTTCCTGTAGCATTTTAATTGGCGTACGATACATTGGGATGCTACCAGTATGTGTGCATCTCCCACCTTACTCTCGGCAGCCCGCGACAGAGTTCAGTTGTCTTAGCGTTAAGAGAATTCTTAGCTGTGTTTTTGGTGTTTCAAAGCCATATTTTAGCTCTCGGCTTTCTCCTTTGCATCCAAGTTGCTGGACACTGAAACAGTGTGGCTCTGCCCTCTCGTGCCCACTCGTGAATTGGCACATACATATAAAATGTATATATAAATTATGTACTGTTATTTGTTAAATTGTTGACAAATTACAGTACATTACAGTACCACATGCTGATCAACATTCTTTAAGACTCCTGGGAAGGCTAGGCCATGTCTTACCTTATAATGTATATAAGTTATGATGGTGTCATTGTAACGCAAGTCGGGGACTGCCTGTAATAACTTGGTTATAGCCAGCAACAAGCTGCTAATATACAAGCCAACGTTTTTAAATCGAATTTAATCAATTACTAAAATTACGTTATTATCATTTCTTTCTAATAAATGGTTGAACATCACATCTGTACTATTTTGCTATTGTCTTTAAATAAAATTGCCGTAAAGTCCGAATTTGAGTTTTCTTTCTAGACAAAGAATTGTCCAGCTAAATCTGCACTATAGGATCTGTAAGCTGATCAAAATGCACCGGATGTTTCCACAGGCATATCTATTATCAGTGAAAAGATTCAACATAAGGGAGCGGTGATTTACGATGTGTCTTTCTTAAAGTAAAAAAGCTATCTAAGATACTTCTCCTGCTGTTGCACACAGAAAACCATTAATCACCACATAACACACGATGACAAAAGAAAATCAGCTTAGCTCTTTTACTGACGGCAAGCCTTTTCTGCTCACATGATTGATTGATTTGGGATGACAGGTTTACACCAGCCCAACAGCAGATCTGTGCCTGCTTGGAAACTGATTAACCCTCATCTCATTAATGCTTCTTATAGTTCTAGTCACTGGTAGAAGATATCTATAAAAGTGCAGGGTGTTGATTTCTACTCGCTCTCATGAATACAGAGCTTTTCTATTAGTTTCAGTGAAGTTAATAAATAATGATACGTTATAATACCAGAATAGTGAATTGAGACTAAAAGGGGTTAAAATGGTCGGATATGGGGTGATATCATAAAGAAGCGTAATGCACACAATGATTTTGCTCCCTCCCCCCCCTCTCTCTCAATGCCATCAGCAATACATGCTAACAGTACAATTACCTAACTAATGCAGCTTTGCCCCTTTTGCTGTCTAAAATGCAAATCATCCCCATCCCCTTTGAAGCCAATTACAGACTGCTTTTTAATTTTTGTTGTGTGATACACCGACCGTTAAAATTCTAAACAAGACAGCAATCAGCCAACTGGTGCCAAAAACGAGCCGCTAGCAGCAGCATGCTAGCGCTGTTCCAAAGCCATCTGGGCCACATAAAGCCGCCGTCTTCTGCGCTGAGCCACGAGCAGGCAATATTTGTGAAAAAGAAAATGGATTAAACACCATTAATCTCAAAACTCAAAACTTTAATTCATTTAATCAGCAGTGTGACAGATGAGACACTATGGCTTTATACCCATTTGAAGTCAAACTGTTTCGACAGATAAAATGCAAACAGCTACAGAGGCAATAAAGGAGATTAAATCAATCCTCAGAGGTTTTTACGAAGCTAAGAAATCGCTCAAGCGCCACACATAAGCCCTGATCAACATTCTGTGAACATCCGAGATGTGACCTTCAAAGACAATGCAATAAACAAACCCATCCAGAGGCACACCGAAGGGTCAAGGGGTTAAAGAAGGCAGTAAACGAGTTCAGTCACTCAAACACTACAGCTTTATTTCACCCCATCTAATTCCCAGAGGCAGTAAGAGTCGCCGGGACACTTTCTTGTGCATGTGCTCAAGAATATTTAATGTTTGCAAGACACTGTCATACAGAGTGTACAAACGTCAGACCACATATACGCATCTGTTTTGAATATTGTGACAATGTTAAGATCGACTGGTCTCCTGTCCTCCTAAGCTGGGGAAAGCCTTCTCTCAGTTATTGTTTAAATATTACATTTTTAGCATTTTAATAGTAGCACGTTCTGTACCAATAAGAATTCAGGAACACTGGAACATTATTTAAACAACATTTTCTTTTTAGCACGGAAGGCAATATTACTGATCAATTTATATATCATCTGTATATACACTGTGTATACTTTCGTACAGTTGTTCATACAATGTACACTTTCAATACTGCATATTCATATAGCTCACATTCTCTACACATATTGTGCCTCATACACATCCTGCTGTCAGGGATCCTCCTGCCACGCCCCCTTACGGTTAGTAACTCTCTCGGACTCTGGTTTGTGTTCTGAACTTTAATAAACATGATAGAGTTACTCCCGTTTCCTTCGCGTGGTCAATGTCCTGACACCTGCAATAATATAACTTCATTTACACCAACCAGGCATAACTTTTGACCGGTGAGTAAATAACACTGATTCATCATGGCACCTGTTAATGGGTGGGATATATTAGGCAGCACATGAACATTTTGTCCTGAAAAATAATGTGTTAAAAGCAGGAAGAGCAAGTGTAAGGATTTGAGTAAACTTTGACAAGGGCCAAATTGTGATGGAGGCCACACTGTGCAGCTGGGGATGGTTTTTCATCAACAAGAACCATCTCTCTAGCACATTCTGTAGCAAAAGGTGTAAACCAGCTGGATCCGGTGCATTGCCCAAAAATACTGTTCCCCTGGAACTGATAGACAAGTTGTATATCTTTGCTAAATGTGTACATCAATGTGTCATCAATGTGTAAAGTATGTCCGAGCCATAACTGCGATTACACATGTGATTAATAAACCTATTTGGCCTTTCTGAATAGGGTGAGGTGCATCCATTTGCAACAGTTCTTTTAGTAACCGTAATGCTAAGATGCCAAGATATCTATCAAAACCTGCTACATGCTTTTGCAAAAAGAGTCAAACAAACTACATGCTCTGGTGATAAGTGTTCCTTGTATGCATTGGGTGCATGATGACTCGAGCGTGAACTTGTGGTTAAATCTAGGATTTCTTCCCAAGGTCATAATTTAATGTCGTGAATCAGATGATTGATTTTTATGAGTCTTTCCCGTTTGGGTGGTGAAAGTCATACGACATTTCATTCTCCTCACCATGGCTTATATACATACTGATCTATATATATATATATATATATATATATATATATATATATATATATATATATATATATATATATACACACACACTGTTTTGACCTTGTTTTGATTGTCACTTGGTGGTATCTACTTAACACGAACAGTTCAGCCTCAGTTCCACAAAAAGAATTTTGAGAGCAATAAATGAAAGCAGACACTTCAATTTGACACAACACACAACCATATTTGTGATATGTTTTAAGTAGTTAAAAAAAAAGGCTTTGGGCTCATGATAATTTTAATAGATATCTTTTCACATAAACTGAATTGATTAAGCAAGTCTTGTGAAATAAATAGGACATTATAACCATTAAAAATATAGTACTTTGGATTCTTAAGTACATATGAAGACAAATACTTTTGTACTTTTACTAAAGTGAAAGTTTAAAGGGATCACTTTTACTAGAGTAATATTTTACCTACTGTATCTCTTCTTTCACTTAAGTACACGGTTTGTGTACTTTGTCCAACACTGCTCAGAAGTGTATTGAAGTAGTGACATTTCATTTTTGAAGCATCTGCACTGCTTATTAGAATTCTGTAGTACACCCACTAGTCAATTTCTTGAACCATTCTTTTGGAACAACAGATTCATTTTCTCATGAATAGCAAATATATGAGCTTGAGGTGTTCCTGCATTTCAATTAAAAATAGAACCTATTCAAATAAATTAATAAAAGGAATAAACAAACATGACTCAACTTTGCATCATTGCACATTTGCTACTACTGGTTTAGAATTCAAGTGGATTTTAAATGGCTTAGGACTTGACATGGAGGTCTAAGTTTCTATATCAGCTTTCAGCAATAGCACTCCAACATTACTACTATTCCTTGTTTAAAATATACTGATATCATTCTGTATTGTATTACATTGTTTGTTTCTGCTATGTCTAAATTCTTGGGCAAAAAAGAAACATTCTCCTGTGGGAGTACAGTATATTATTGCAGAGGATCAGATTGTTGATGGGGCATGCAGGAAAGCCGCAATAGCATGCAAAGCATTAAGTGGTCAGTACCTGGTAATGTCGGAGTCTGGGAGCACGCCTACATGATAGTGGGGGAAAGGGATGGAGTGCATTGGGCTTTTATCAAACTCCACTGGGGAGTAGTGACGGGGAGAGGGAGCACGATCACACAGTTTATTCACAGTGCTGTAAACTGGTTCTGGAGGCCTGGAAAGTAAAAGAGAAAGAGAGAGAGGGGTGGGGGAGCGAGAAAGAAAGAAAAAGCAGAAAGCAAAACATGTTTTGTTAGTTTGCATGAAGGAGAGAGTAGAAGAGAAAAGGAGAAGGAGAATGCAAGAGAGAGAGAGAGAGAGAATGAAATTGCACCTACAACCAAATTATAAGTAATAACTGGTCGAATTACTTTTTCTTGTCTAAATATGCAATTCTAAAAATGTAAAATGGCTGTAAATGATATATTTCCTCATAACACAAAATTATTGAATGACCTTATTACAGTATGCTAATGAGCAAGAAATCTTAAAAAAAAAAAAAAGAAGAAAATTGTAAAAATGGTTTAGGACTCCACATCCTGCCTTGTTTTATCACAGTTTAAGACAGTGCCAGAGTGCAAGAGGTTGGGGCTCCAGTACTTCTGGTTTCTCTTTAGTGTGTGAGAAGGACAAATTAGTACAGTAATCCCCCGTTTTTCGCGGTGGTTACTTTCCAAAACCACCGGAGATAAACAGACGGCGCCCCAAAAATGCTATTTTATGTATACAGTACTGTACTGTATTAACATTTTACTTCATTTTATAAATCAATAATGATATTTTTATTAATAAATTTCATTATTTCAACGTAAAAGTCATCATTAAAAACAATTCTCTATATGTTTTTTGGTCTATCCGCGAGAGACTGGGAAAATCAGCTAAACAAATTAGTTATGTGGCAAATGCAATTCCGCGATAAACCGGGGGGCGCGAGATTCAAACCGTGGTAAAGCGAGGGATTATTGTACCACAATTTGACAGAAACATCAACCTTTTCAAACAAAATTTTGCAAAACCCATTAACATGAAAAATCTATCTAACAGACAATCCCTAGACATCTACAGAACCGTCTGTTTTCATGTGTTGATTTTTCTTTACTTTTCCATCTGTATCTGCCAAAATATATCACTTTTATGCCTAAATGAGCAAACAGCATTTTATAAAAATATATTAGCTGGCCAGACAATTCTAGTTAGCAATATTAAGAAAAAAAAAAAACACATATAGGTAGAAAATGTGTTTCAGTCACTTTCCATTATACAATACATAATAAACAAAACAGAAAAAATACTTCTCCTGTGTCTTTGGTACCCACAAATCATGTAGAGCTCCTCTATCTAAACCTCAAATGAAACGATTATTTTCTTCTAATCACTAGTTCACTGTCTTGCCATGTAGTGATCCATCTCTCTTAATATATACTGTATCACTCAAAAATGTATTACCACAGTTTCCCTAGGATTAGATTTAAACCCCAGGCTAGCTCAGAATTATGACCTAAAATTAGTGTAATGTGTGAATAACAATCTATAAGAGTTTGTGTTTGTGATGGAGGCAAACATCATTTTCTGCAAAGCTGCTCATGAATCAGAAAGTGCCTGAAAATATGAACACACTATGATGTAAACCCTATTGCTCATGTATATATAAAGTGTCCTACAATGGCACTGGTAACCTGGGATAGACTCCTACTCTACAATCCAGCTCAATGTGATATATAGATCAGTATCTCCAAAGTATTACATTTCATTATGCATCAAATGCGAAAGAAAAAAAATACAATGAGGTAATATAGACAGTCCATAATAATAATAATAAAAAATAAAAGTCGATAAAAAAGGTTCTACAGTTAATGTAGCACAATGGACCTGTTATTTCATATATAAAATTGTACAAGTCTATACTGCAGTTTACTGAACCCATTGTACGGTCTGCAAAACATGATGGCAAACAACTCCAACTGTGAATTTTTAGTGCTTTTTCACACCATGCCCTTCTTATCACAGCTATGCTTTCACTGCTCACAGAACACACACTGGTTTAAGTCTTACTGTGGCTAAAAAAATTGTTTTCCCCATTGTAGCTGGAACTAAATGTTGTTCCTGTTGAATGTCCTTATACTACATGATTAAATTGTCAGCTGAACCAAAAATGTTATGTTGTCATTGGAAACAAACTTTCACAGCACAATATAACCACTATGTGTCTGTCTGTCTGTCTGTCTGTCTGTCTGTCTGTCTGTCTGTCTGTCTGTCTGTCTGTCTGTCTATCTATCTATCTATCTATCTATCTATCTATCTATCTATCTATCTATCTATCCATCTATACACGTGTGAACATGTCTATCTGTTATATTTATATATAGATTCTAATATTGTTATTCTGAATTTTAGTGTGTAATTCCAATCAGAACCAGCAAAAGTGGAGGGATCCTCAACATATCTGTAATTTTTGCTAAGTAATATACTAAGACTAAGAAGGTCAAAACAGCATCCTCGATATTCTCAAGCTCCACTACTCCTGATATCAAAGAAAGAGCCACAGAGAGCCTCGGACTTAGTGTTTGCTTCTCACCTCAACTGGAAGTGCTGGGACTCAAACCTTTGTCCCTCCCCGTCATCTAAGGAGGAATTTCTGATCAGAGAAAAACAGCAAGTGAGCCACATATACCAGCAAATTTAGCTCCTTATTTACCGGGCTGAGTTAAAAATGTGCTGCAATGTGTTTGTGTGGACGCAGCATGCAGACCCAAAGAAGATACAGACGGCTGGACACACATTTAAATGGCTGTAGACACAACAGAACAAAACAGAGCCTTCAGTAGGCACAGCTGGGCTTCAGACATCAGCAGACTAATGGTGACTAACAGACAAGCAGAAGAGTGAGCTCTGTTTAGCTATTGCACAGGGAAAGGTTATAACCCCTTTTAATACAGCTTCTAATCAAGGAGCTTTTGAAGTATAAATGTTTATAATGCTGAAATAACCTGCCATATAAGTGTTGCCTAACAGAGGAGAACTCACTGAATTCTAGATGCTATAAAACTGAGCGGTACAGTGTCTCAGTGCCGGTTTTAAAATTCAAAGCATGTTTTCTTGCAGTTGTGAAACAGGTGCTTGGAGAATTTGTAACATTCTGAATTAAGAGTGTATGTGTAAGAGAGAGAAAGAGTACTGAAGGAAAGAAAGAGAGAGAGAGAGAGAGAGAGAGAGAAAGAAGTCTGAACTGAGGAGCGTAGCCACCATTTTATAAGTGTAGGGGATGCATCTATCTGTAGACATGGCCCTTACAAGCCAAATGAACACACTAGATAAACTTAAATATCATAGAAGAAAACTATATTACTAGTAATATTAACCACTTCATTTCAAAAGAACAATTATTAAAAAAAATGGTCAACATTTCCTCAATCTCATGTTGTTTCAAACAAATATGTCTTTCTTTGTTTTGAAAAACAAAAACTATATTTTTAAAAGTATATTTTTGTACATATAATGATGTGTGTCACACTCAACAACATGAGTGTAAAAAAAACCTGATTCCATTAAAATTTCAGGTCTTAATAAAGTAGTTATTGAAGGTGATAAAGTGGTGCCTGGTTAGAAAACAAGCCTGAAGCTTTAGATGCTTACACATTTTAATTCTGTGATATTTCTATCATTCATGCCATGTTGTATAAAAGTGTGTCCCCACCCTGTAAACCTTGTTCTGAACATCTTGGCCAGTATTTTTATATATTGAGCTGCTGTTTATGACTTCCTGTTCCCCGTCTCACGCTCCTATCATGTTTCACAGCTTTATATATGACTCTTAAAGACTGTTATTCTCTCCTTTTTGGATATCTCTCCTAATAATGACAACAATGCAGGGAAGTACGGTATCTCACAAAAGTGAGGACATCCCTCACATTTCAGCAACCATTTTAAGATGTCTTCGCAAGGGACAATACTATCGAAATATACTATAGAAAGTAATCAATGTGCAGCTTGTATACTGTAGCAGTACAGATTTACTGTCCTCTGTAAATTATACAGCCATTATTGCCAAAATATCTGGCAACAAAAGTGAGTACACCCTAAGTGATAACAGCTGTATGTCGCTAAAACATGCAAAGCCACATGTCCTATTCATCATGTTCATATTTTTGTGTGGTTGACAGGACACATACAAATGTGTGTATCTTGTATTTAAAGCTGGATACAGCTACAACTCTGCAACCTAACAATCCACAAATGTACATGCTGCTTTATGCCGACTTAGATGTTAAAACAGAGTTGCTGTAGATATTGTGTGTGATGGATTAAGGCGGTACTGGTATGTAGAGTGTGTGCAATTTATACAGCTTAATGATTTATGTCATGGAAAGTGTGAGACTTTCTACTTTGGCAGGCGGGTGAGTGGAAGTTTGTCATTAAAAAGAGTATTCAGGCATAACCTTAGACTTCAGAAAAAGTACACTGTATCCTAAAATAATCACAGGGTATGTTTAAGAGCATTTGTATTTTAAATATTTAAAATGGAACCGTGATTGGACCTTGATTCTCATTTTCTCTCAGAGCTGAAGCTAACAGAACACACACAATCGTATACTTAAATCAAAATATAATCTTTACTAAAAAGAAAATGTCGTTTGGCTAAAATTTCTATTCCTATCCTTGTTGTAGTTTTTCTCCACTATACACAGTCAGATCTCTACCTACAGTAAAAGCAAATCCATTATTTATTATTCATCTTTAGAATTATGGCACGTTTATTATGCTTAAAGCGTTTAAAACTTTGCAGTGCTAATCTTAGCCAGAACTGATTCCCCCTTCCAGTTACTTAATAAAGGATCTTAAGTCAACACTTTAGTGACCTTTCATCCATTACATATACAGGTATTAGCTGGCGAGACGTTGAACTCTCCATACACTATATTTAGTCCTCTTCCTTTACTGCATTACCAGAAGATCAAGGGGCTAATAATGGAGATTAAGCAAGCTTAGCAGAGGCAACCTGCTATTAGGCAAGCACAAGGATGCAGCACTAATCCTAGACTTATACAGCAGCTCAAATATCACTCCTACAGGCCATTATTAATACTTTACAAGCAATTTTCCAAAAATCCCTTTGTCTAATAACTAATTTATCTGTAGACAATTTCAAGCACAATTTCAATCCATTGTCCAACTTTACTTGACACCTGCCAATCTTACTGCAACCCCAATTCCAAAAGAAGTTGGGATGCTTAGTAAACTGTGAATAACAAAAAGAATACAATGACTTGCAAATCTGAACCTTCACATAAGAATGTTGAAAACATATTAAATGTTTAAAATGAGAAAATGTAACTTATTAAGTTAATATAAGGTAAATTTGGAGACAGGGCCATGTTTACCACTGTGTAGCATCTCCCATGTTTTTAACAACAGTATGGGAACTAAGGGAATAGTTGCTAGAGTTTTGGGAGAGAATGTTGTCCCATTTCTGTGTAATACAGGATTGTAGCTGCACAGTCTGGGATTTTATTTGTTTGTCGTTTCAGGATGCACCAAATGTTTTTAGGCCAATTCATCAACCAGATTCTTCTTCTATGTAACCATGTTTTGGACACTGATTGTGTCTTTTCAGATGTGCAAGCTGCCCATTCCATAGGCATCAATGCACCCTCATACCATCAGAGATGCAGGGTTTTGAACTAAGCGATAATTCCTCTCCTCTTTAAACTGGAGGAGTCCATGGTTTCCAAAAAGAATTTCTAAATTTGATTCATCTGACCTCAAACGTTTTGTGTAATTTCAGATTTTTCCAGATTCTTGAAATGAAAAACACACAAAAACATCCTAAATTTAAACATCTATATGTTTGATCTAGATTCAAAAGTACTACCAAATTGTTACTTTAAGCTATAATTACTGAATTTAATATAGAATTTACCTTTAGAACAACCAGATTACTCATGTTCACAATGTGTTGATCAAATAAATGCAAAATCTAGATTTGTGTGGATTTGTTTAAACAACTATCTACACATTTAACTTATGAATGCAGTTTCCGATAACTAGCTACTTATAGCAGAGAATCTTGTTGGTGTGGCTGTTCTACTCTGTGTCTTTCATGTCCTGTGTGGTTTATAAAAGTCCCACATCAAGTATTCCGGTTCTGGTCAGCTGCTCTCAGGTTTTTTGCTGAGCAGCCAGTCAAAAATATCCTTTGCCCTGAAGGAACCATATGGCTCTTAAAATAACCCCTCAAAAAACAAACACACACAGACAAAACAAATATACCCTGATGCCATCTGCTCTCTGCAGAGTTAAGGCGAACTCAAGACTTTACTGTGATGTAACAAAAATTATAGACACTTTTTAAACTTTTACAGCAGATCAAATCTCTAACAATCGTATTAAACAGTACAAATAAAAGTACAACATGTACTGTGCTCAGCCTTAAGGCTACTCATTCCTTCCAGCTTGGAGCCCACAAACATTTATACAGGATGTTTCAGAAGGAGGAACAACACCAAGGACAGAATAGGGGAGTAACACAGGCAGACAGAGTGGGGGACATGTAGGAGGGACATGAAATCCCAAAGCAATCACATCACAAGTTGTGATGATTCCTTCGACACTGCTTTGTGGGATTTCCACACAGGGACACACTGGGCAGGAGGGACCTACACAGATTCTACCTGTGGCCACTGGCAAAGAGAAGAGGGATTTACCGTAAGAATGAAAAGCCATCCAACCTGTTAATGTCCTCCTCCCCCAGCAGGTGGCGTGGCAGGGGTGAGTAGCGTCCAGGGGAGATAGGGGGAAGACTGGACTTATACTCCAGAGTCCCGTTATTACCGGAGATATGATTATCCATAGCAGGGGAAAATGCTGCAGGAGAGGACATAGAAGTACGTAGATAGGAGAAGGGAGAAGAGGTGGAGAAAGAAAATAGGAGAGGATGATACGTGAGAGAAGAAAAGATTGAAAGGGTGAGGAAAAGAGGAGAGAAGAGAGGAGAGGAGAAAGGGGAGAGAAAGGAGGAGAGAAGTGATGAAAAGAGTAGAAAGAAAGTAAAAGGAGATGATAGAAAAGGACAGGAAGAGTCAGGGGTGAAAGAGAGAGAGAGAGAGAGAGAGAGAGAGAGAGAGAGAGAGAGAGAGAGAGAGAGAGTGAAAGAAGAGAAGAGAGGAGAAGCAAAGAGAAGAAGAAGAAACGGAAAGGAAAGGAAATAGATAAGGAAAATAAAGGATAGGAAAAAGAGGAGAAAGATGGAGAAGAGGAGAGGAGAGAGAAGAGTGATAAGGAAAAGAAAGAATTTAAAGGGATAGAAGAAAGAAAGGGAAGGAAAGTAAATGAAGGAGGAAGAAGGAATGAAGAGAAGAGAAGAGAAAAGAAGAAAAGAGAAATAACAGGGGAAAGGAAAGGAAAGGAAAGGAAAGGAAAGGAAAGGAAAGGAAAGGAAAGGAAAGGAAAGGAAAGAAAAGATGAGAGGTGGAGAATATGAGAGAAGGAAAGAAGGGAGAAAAGTGAAGAAAAGGAGAGAAGAAATGTATAAACTGTAAATGATATAACCCTAATTACTATGGCAACAGTGAATGTGTAACCCTGTCACTACACTTTTCATCTGTTTGACCTCAACATTTCAAAAGAAACCCATCCATTAGCAACTGCACACCACTCACATATTCTCTGCTGTACATAACAAGCAATCTGTTATCACTAATCCCAACATTGTTATCATGGATGCAGTAGTATGTGACAGTGTATTCATTTCTACTCACAATGTGTAATATCAGGAGGCCCGTAGGGATCTGAAAGGTAAACACTAGTGGGCTTTCCCACCTTCAAATACACAATATCCGATGTGTTCTTCAATATGGCTACTGCCTCCTCATGGGTCACCTCCTCCAGAGTGTAGTTATTAACCTGAAAGAAAAGAAGAGATTGTCTGAAGGCACAGTGTTGCATGGATATTGTTCAGCAGTTAATAGCAAGTCAATGCTGCTGAATGCATCCTGCTTGAAGGATCACACACTGAAGAACAGGAAGCTTTTTGTACTGTATGAAGGAGCCATTAAGGTATCGTTATAAAAAGACTGCAATTAATATCCTTACACTT
This sequence comes from Silurus meridionalis, assembly GCF_014805685.1. Lineage (NCBI taxonomy): Eukaryota > Metazoa > Chordata > Actinopteri > Siluriformes > Siluridae > Silurus > Silurus meridionalis. The sequence continues at coordinate 17,422,413 of NC_060894.1, forward strand.
TAAATAAACAGATCTGCACTATGTCAGTTGACTTTACAACCCACAAGATTGCATACGATAAACCTTTATTGGCTTTTCAGTGAGTTATTATGCTGTGTATAGATATGATGCCTTCTTAAATACCTTCCTTATATAAGTCAGTGTGCAATTATTCCAGCGAGCCACGGTGAACCAACAATTGAAAATGGGACGTGAAAACTTAAAGTGGAGCCCTAAAGACACTCTCTGAGACAACCACTTTATTTTAAGCTGCTGATGCTGCATTACAGGTCAGTGTAACACACTGTTACAGTATTTCTCTAGTTAAATGCAGCATACGTTGTATATGTACTTTTACTTTTCTAAGAAACTGGTTTGTTTTTAATTGAGCTCACCATGAGTAGCCTGTCCCCAACCTGTAACCTGCCATCCTTCTGTGCCGCCCCTCCGTCTATTATCTTAGTGACATAGATGCTGTTATCACCAGGAATGTGCTGGTTACCCACACCACCTGCAATACTGAACCCCAGCCCTGCAGGAGAGAACAACACAAAACACATCTTTATTGACTGCACTGATAATGATGAATGACATGAGCCATCCTATCTAAAAGTATGTTTGTTGATATAATGTGAACGTGAATATTATATATAATGTATTGTATAATGTAATGATGCCCAGGGCTACCAAATGTTAAATACTATTTTCATAAAAATATAAATATATACAGCCCTAATTCCAAAAACGTTGGGACACTCAACATAAATCATATAAACCCATATTTTATTCACAGTAGAACACAGAAAAATATCAAATGTTTAAACTGAGGAAATGTACCATTTTAAGGAAAAAATAGGGTAATTTTGAAATTGATGGCTGCAACACTTCCCAAAAAAGTTGGGGCAGGGCAACAAAGTCTTCTTAAAATTAAACAGTTGAAAAAGTATTTTTCAACTAATTAGGTTAATTGGCAACAGGTCAGCGATCTCATATATATATATATATATATATATATATATATATATATATATATATATATATATATATATATATATATATATATATCTTATCTTAGATATCTTAGAGAGGCAGAGTCTCTCAGAAGTAAAGATGGGCAGAGCTTCACCAATCTGTGAAAGACTGTCTACAAATTGTGAAACAATTTCAGAATAACATAAAATTGCAAAATGGGTGAATATCTAATCATTTAAAGTATATAATATCATAAAAAGTTTTAAAGAATCGTGGAGAAATATCTGTGGACAAGGGACAAGGGCGAAAATCAATATTGGATGCCTGTGATCTTCAGGCCATCAGGTAGCACTGCATTTTAAACAATCATGATTCTGTAACGAAAATCACTGCATGGGCTCATTAACACCTCCAAAAATCACTGTCTGTGAACACCGTTTGCCAAGTCATCCACAAATACAGGTTAAATCTCTATCATGCAAAGAAGAAGGCATGCGTGAACATGATCCAAAAATGCTGCCATCCTCCCATGGCCAAACCATATTTAAAATGTAGTGAGGCAAAGTGGAAAACTGTTTTGTTGTCAGACAAATCGAATTTTTTTATTTTATTTTGGAAACTATGGACTCAATGTCCTCTGGACTCAGTTGAAAAAAGCTGCATCTCTGATGGTATGGGAGTGCATTAATGCCTGTGGAAGGTGCAGCTTGCACATTTGAAAAGGCTCCATGAATGCCGTCATATATATACAGGTTTTGAAGGAACAAATGCTACCATCCAGAAAACGTATTTTCGAGGAAGGCCTTGCATATTTGAGCAAGACAATTGCAAATGAAACTTCAGCAACTGGTCTCCTCAGTTCCCAGATGTATATGGACAGAAGGTGTGATGCTATTCAGTCCCAACTTTTTTGAGAACTGTTGCACCCGTCAAATAAAAAATACCTTTTTTTTTTTCCTCAAAATGGTATATATTCGCAGTTTAAACTTGTAATTTTTTTTGGGTTTATTGTGAATGAAATATGGATTGGATTTGTATATAGATTGTAAATCATTGCATTCTGTTTTTAATTACTTTTTGCACATTGTCCCAACTTTTTAGGTTTTGGCGTTGTATGTACAATACTGTATATGAAAAAAAACATTTGCTATCCCTGGGCATCATCACCCAGCTTCAGTAACTTCCAGACAGCTAATTTAGCCACTTCTAGCAATTTTTTAAGTATTCCTTGCTTCATGCAGCAAACTGATAGTAAGACCAAGCTTCAACTGCAGACAGACCGAGAGCAGATGGAAATGTAACCAATTTAGGATACAGTTTTCATATTTCATATTAATATTTTACACATGATTATACAGTCTTTGTTCTCAACCTATCCTTATACAGTGATATCTAGAAATGAAATCACTGCTTCTTCAGACTGTCATATTAACTAATCTGACTCCATTCATCCAACAGCTCTTATTAAACAACCAAAATGAATTAATTAATCTTTTAATGAGGCACATTTCAATGAACTACACAGAAGAATGCATTTCAAATGAAAACTATTGCCTAAGTGGAAAAAGCTATCATCCTGTACGCTATATTGTGCATATGTAATGTGCCTTCATATTTATAAATAATGCATGAAAGCCACTTGTGTATTAAAATAGCATTCTGCATCCCTCTGTGCTCCTAACAACATCGTATCCACAAGCAACAAACACAAAGAGCTTCTATATAAGTGGATTCTTGTGTTTTTGTTTCAGTCTGACATTCTGGCAAGGACAAGGGTGTATGCATGAGAGATATACATGCAACATTAAAATGCAAACTGCGTGGACACAAATGTTAAATGAAATGCACACATGAGACTGGGGGAAAAAGTCCAATAGCATTTAATCTGTCCTAATATGTTACATAGAAATATATTTATCTACGTAAGAACTTACAATAAACCAGATTTCCTATTGTCTGTTTTTAGCTATTGACAATAAATCACAGTAACTACTGTTTAACTGTTATTAATTTACACACTGACTTGCAACCAATCCCTAACATCAAATGATACTTTCAGCTATCTCAGGTTTACATACACTATATTGATAAAAGTGTCTGGACACCTGACTTTTCTAGGGTTTTCTTCCTAAATAAATGTTATCACAAAGTTAAAGGCACACAATTGTATAGGATGTCTTTGTAAATTTTGCCTTCACTTGAACTAGGAGACCCAAACATGCTCTAGCACAAAAACGCCCCTGTGCACAAAGCTAGCTCTATCAAGATATAAGTTTTACATGGAGTGGAAGATCATGAGTGGTCTTCTATAAAGCTTTAAACTTAACCATATTTTACACCTATGGAATGCACCGGAATGCTTGGAGTGTAGAGAGATCGCTCCTGAAACAGCAACATCATACATGGATCAGGCACCGAACCAGATAACACTGATTATCTCTTCATCAAGGAACCTGTTAGTGGGTGGGATTTATTGGGCAGCAAGTAAACATTTTGTCTTCAAAGTTGATGGGTTAGAAGCTGGAAAAATGGGCAAGCGTCAGGATTTGAGCTTGACATGGGCCAAATTGTGATGGATAGACGACTGGGTCAGAGCATCTCCAAAAGTGCAGCTCTTGTGGAATGTTTCCAGTCTGCAGTGGTCAGTATCTGTTGAAGTGATCCAAGGAAGTAACAATGCTAAACCGGTGACAGGGTCATAGGCAGCCGAGGCTCATTGATGCACGTTGTAGCGAAGGCCGGTCCGTGTGGTCTGATCCAGCAGATGAGCTCCTGTAGCTCAGTTTGCTGAAAAAGTTCATGCTTGTAATGCTTGATGGGTCAGGACTGTTTTGCCAACAAAAGAGGGACCAACACAATATTGTGTTCACAATGTTATGCCTGATCGGTGGCCATTAAGTTATGCCTGATCGGTGTATATGCATTGTATTTTATGATTTGCTAGTGGATTTAAGTGGCTCCATTCAGGCATTATACTTACATGAGTCCTGGGTCCTGTATGGATGTTCACAAATGTTTTAATCACATAGTCTAATTGAACATTATCCTAGCTGTAGAGTTCTACTCTTCAGCATGATTTTCAAACTCTCTTGAAATTTTCCAGCAAGATCAATGACAATATTGGATAATAATAATTGGACATAATCCAGAACATATCAAGATACATTTCCATTTACACTACAATTCTGACCCAATTACAGGACATCTTGAAGATGCCTCTGACCAAGGTAACCACCTGTATTTAGCAATGTCTACTCGTGAATCAATTACCCGGGAGGCATGTAAATAGGCAATTTGGCAAGAATTTCTCGAAATATTATTGCAATCTAATAAAGAAAAAATATTTGAGAAAGAAATGGTGCATTTTTGGAACCTTTTGGTCCTTTGATGAGTTTGATTTCGATGATGGTCTCCAGCATGGGTCTCCTTCTGCGTACGTAGAGTCGAACAATAGAGCCTGCCACCTTCAGCGCCTCCACGGCCCTGCTGTGGGAAACCTCGGACACGTCCACTTCATTCACACGCAGGATACAGTCATTCACCCTGCAGACACCCACCCCACACACACACACACACACACACACACACACACACACACACACACACACACACACACACACACACACAGATAGTTAAGCCCCTGCTTTATGCTTTAGCACTTTAGTAAACAGTTACACATTTCCAGATTGTCGCTATCTCAGGTGCAAGGGCAGTTCTCTCACTGAGCAGCTGAGACCCACACTGCAAAACAGAATGTGACAGAGTGTGGCAAGGTGTACTGCTCCTGTCTCATCAACAAACTTCAGCTGAGTGCAGACAAAAAAAAAGAAACACGAAGTTTGTTGAATCAGTTCAATTGCATTTTTTTTCTATAGTGCTTTCAATAACGGACCCTGCCACAAAGCAGCTTCACAGAAATCTGGATGAAGATTTAGTCTTGAAATGATCAAGGCAGAGTTAAACAAAGGCAAGAAAGCATTCAGCGAGAGAAAATGAGAAAAAATACTTGAGAGGAACCAGACTCAAAAGAGAACCCAATGTTTTAGGGTGACAGGATATTCGGATTCTATGTTATTACCCTTCTATAGCTGTTTGTTATAAAGTGAAACAGGACAAGGGTGTATTGACAAGACCTATTGTACAATGTTCGTATTAAATAAATATATGAACTATAGAGTATTGTAAACAAAGCTACCCCTTCTATATGGTCTTCTATACACATAACCTTATACACATAACTCCTTACAAGTTATCTGAAATACACACTGATCAGCTCAACATTATGATTGGTGATTAAATAACACCGATTGTCTCTTTATAATGGCTCCTGTTGGTGGGTGGGATTTATAAGTAAATATTGATGTGTTAGAAGCAGGAAAAATGGGCAAGCATAAGGCTTTGAGCAAGTTTGACAACCGCTAAATTGTGATTGATAGACTACTGGATCAGAGCATCAGAGCAACTGCAGCTCTTGTGGGATGTTAACGGTCTGTAGTGGTCAGTATCTATCAGACGTGGTACAGGAAGGAACAGTGGTAAACCGGTGACAGGGTCATGGGCGGCCAAGGCTCATTGATGCACGAGGGGGTGAAGGCTGGTCCATGTGGTATGCTCAATGGGTCAAGACTGTTTTGGCAACAAAAAAGGGGACCAACACAAAATCATGTAGGTGGTCATAATGTTATAGCAGGTGGTCGTAAAGTTACAATATGCATTGTATTTTATGATTTGCCATTAACTTAAGTCTTTAATTTTTTTTACCACGTCACCTTTAACATATAAGTAGGTATCTCATATTGTGTGTGCGTTCCAGAAATACCTCACAATAATGTATCCGTTAAGTTTCAAGCAATTAAATATATTTGAAAGCCATCAAACTCTTGTCCCAGTACTGTGCTGTAGTTGGTTCATTAACATTTCCTTTGTTTTGCTAGACAGTCAGTAGCTCTTTAGCAAAACCCATGTGGGTTTTGCTAAAACTAAAAACAAGCTAATTTAAATAATAACATTTTGGAAAAAGTTTTAGATCATGGGTTTGGATATGGTTTGAATCGAAAAGAAGACTTTTTCAGAGTATGCACAACCTCTGGCACTGTCACAGCAAAATGCATCTCCTGAGATCACTAATAATACTACAGAAACGCCAACACTACTGTAAAAAATCAGATTAATAATATTTTTTATTACATATAGGCCCACTTCTGGTGCATGTATCCACTTGTATTTATAAACCTGAATATAAAAGTATGCATTCATAAGTATAAATATTTTTTTATAATGATTCCGAAATGAAATTTTCAATTCACCATTATTTTCGAAAGCCTTCATTTTCACAGTCCGCACTGCGATGCAAAACATTTATCCACTTTGGAGAGTGTTTTCAAAAAGCTACACTATTTGAAAACAAAATAAAGGCCAAAATAAAGAAGAAAGATTAAGAAATATGTGTTTTCAATTGAAAACTTAATAGTGTGGACATCGCCCAAGCAAAGGGTTTGTGGTAACAGGAAATTGCCTAAGTCTATTAAACTGATGGTACTGTACATCGCAGCAGCTCAGAGCAACACTACTGGACCAAATGTCATCCTCGCACTGCACTGGTCCATCAGAAGACTCCAGCAGAAAGATGGAATGGTGAGATACCAGCTCCTAGTACCCACAATTCTTATACCCAAATTTTTACACTACTTCTACTTCATCTACTTCAACCCTTTGGTCATCAGGGAAGACTAAAAACCCTGCTATAGATGTTGGTGGCCAAAGAGATGTCAGGGAGTATGTCAATTGATGCATCTCAAATTAGACCAAAAAGTGGCAACACCAACTGGTCAACTTGTTGTAACAAATTTCCAGATATAGGGCACACACGGGTGGACCCCATGAAATGGTCTGCAGCTCTGAAGAACCAACAAACATCCTGGATAGTGATTTTCAAAGAGGACATCCAAAAAAAAACAATACTTTGTTTTTGTGTCCCAATACTCTTGTCCGTATGTTGTATTTTTAAAAACACATCTTAAGAATATATAGCTTTTCCCCTTACATATTGTACACAGTGGATATATGCACTATATATACTGTATTACGTTTCTGTAGCTGTCACAGATAGGTGCAGTTTTTTTTTTTATAAAAAAAACTTATGGAACTTATGGGTTATGGAAAGTTATTGTGTTTGTTAAAAATGTGTAAAATTAGAATTCATTACTTGTAAATTATATTTTAGTTGTATAATTTATTTGTAATAGGGACACCTACAAGTGAACAGTTTGTAGTATTAGTTTAAACCTGTTATGTGACCTAGCTTGCTGTCTGAATAGGAACCACAAGGAGATGTATGTGGAATAACAAGTGTCTAATTGTTATGAATTTCTTATCGGGAAAATGTCTTCTAATGTTTTCCAAATCTCTGATTGGAAGATTGGTTTTGTTTGTGCATTTATAAGTTTATGTACTGTATGTATTGATTTCGGATTAAATAAGCTAATTCATGTACAAAAAGTGACTCATATTACGCATCTAAATGTAGTTTTTATTTGCTTTCAGTTTTTGTTCACAGTGTCCATATGGTGCTTATGATGTTCACTGTGCTGATCCTTGGAAGGAGATTTAACACTTCAGCATCAATTGCAGTGTTTGATCAGAGGAAAAAGTTCAGGAGCCATTACATTTTATTTCAACATAGTCTATAAAACCATGCCAGTTTTCCTTTAATAGGTTTCTCTTGCACATAAAACAACAACAACAACAAAAAAAGCAAAAATCTGAAGAGTATTAATGCAGTGTAGAAAAAAATTTAACCAGGGAGAAGAATGAAGGAGGGATAAACACAGCTTCTTTTAACAACACACAAACACACACACACACACACTACATGCAGCTTTGCTGTTTTTCTCTTCACACTACATAATTTAACTTGTTTGTATTGTAATAACTTTGGTCTGCTTCTGTTCCTCATGATAGGCGTCTCACTGAAACACAATGTCCTGCTGTAATAAGAAAAACATTTCCCCAGCACTCATCTTTTGAATCAGCTCTAACGATCCTGTCCAGTTCCTAATGAAGCTACAATGAGTTAAGTGAGAGTGTAAGCATCTGTCCATGTGCGTGTGTGTATGCATGTGTGTGTGTGTGGTGATCTGCTCCCTGGAGAGAAATTAGAACCTAGATACAGAACTCAGTCTTAATCACTGACTAAATGAGAGTGGGGGAGAGAAAGAGCGAGAGAGAGAGCGAGAGAGAGCGAGAGCAAGAGAGAGAGATAGAGAGAGAATGAGGGGGATGGTGGGTTGGAGTGAAAGAGGATGATGATAAACATGTTGATCTTAACCACACCCCAGAAACTAGGAAATACGGTATGTTCAATGAGAAGGTGGATTGAACGTTCTTTCCTTGTTCATCTTTATCAGTAAGTCTGCTGTGAAAATACTTGTTCACACACAAGCCTTGACTCACAAGCCTGCACAACTCACCGGAGTCTGCCGTCCTCCGCCGCTGCACCACCTGGAATGATCTTGGTGATGAAAATTCCAGGATCATCTCCGATGTGTGGATTATCTGTCCCACCTGCTATACTAAACCCCAACCCTGAGTTACCCTGAGGACAGAAAAGGCACAAGTGCATATCAGACATTTATATACCTGGAATAACTGATGTAATGGATATACAGTATATACAAGTATGTCTGTCGGAACAAAGATAATATGGCAATTATATCACAATAATCAGCCTCTCAGCTGGTAGACATCATATCAGAGGTGCTGCAAAACCCAATCTGCTGAGAACATGCTGCTTTTGAAAAGATTTGAGGTGCTTCATTAGCACGTCTGCCCTGATTAGTGCTAATTATCCAAGCTGACAAGCGGCAAGAAAGGACTGGGAATGGGAAAGAAAAAAAAAATCAAAGTCAAAAAATAATGCTTGATCTTGAATAAAAGTAAATGTATCAAAGATATGGCTTTAGAATGTGTATCTATATGACATTAATGCATATTGTTATTTGTATATACAAATGTATGATTATTATAATCTAAATTATTCTTATGCTATTTGTGTTATTCAAGTGGAAGAACATTTTTTTAAAAAGTAATACAATAGTATATTTGTTTGAATGTAAACCTATGATAATATCTATTGCACACTATTACCTGTATTTAAAGCTTTCTTTTAACCATTACCTGTTACATTTGTTTATTTATTTATATTTACCTGTATACTGTCCAATACTTTTTATTATTAATTAACCTCAATAGGTTTGTCAGGAACTTACATTTGTATACAAACCTAAGGGGGATTGTCTGGTGTTGACAAATCTGCAAACATTGCTAGAGTAGACATTTATTTGTTATTTGTTATTTGTTATTTGTATGTTATTCTCATTTCCCTGACACTAATACCACTGATCCCTGTGTGAATAGATGGCACACATCTTGGGTGATAACATGTTTAATACTTCTATGTTTATCATTGGGATCATGGGAAATATAGCTTTCATATTAAGCCTAATAATCCAGATATCATATAGGTAGAAATTCTGAAAATCCTAAGAGGCCATGCATTGTCATTTTTTTTTCCTTCTTTTTATTTTTTAACCTAATTTTCTCGTGGTCTCGACATAAACATTGTTTCCTTGTGATCAGTACTTAACTTTAGAGCATGTTCTAGAGGCAGCTTCATCGAAGCATTATGTCAGACATTTATGTGTAAGTTATCAATCACTGACAGACACGGATTCATTCAGTTTAAATGAGCGATCATCCATGATGCTGCGATGCTGCCGCCTCTAGAACATGCTGTTATGCCAAATACACAGTAAAATTAGGCACTGCTCTCAAGGAAACAACGATTGTTATGTCAAGATCACAAGAAAATGAAGTTGTGATAACAAGAAAAACACTTTTGTTATGTCGTGATCTTGAGAAAACAAGAAAAAAAAACATACTATAATGCATCTCCTCTTAGGATTTCTGTAAGAAGTTGAAAAACTCATGAAATAATTACAGCTTTTGCTCTGCTAGTGAGTATTTACTGACTCATCAGTGTTTACAATAAGCTTGGGAAGGCATAACCTTCTGCTCGAAATCCAACCAGCCTGGCCATGAAGTATGCAAAATAGCTGAAAATGATAATTAAACAGATATCTTGTCTCTGGCTAACATTTCTGTGAGAGATGAGCAGAGGTCTGATGCACTTTAATTGATTCTCTGGCTGATAAACAGCCAAACAACTCCAGAGAGCAGCAGATTGGAGCTAATTATACTCAGCCAGCCGAGCTCTGTTTATTAGAGCGCCAGTGCAAGGACAAGAACCGCTGAAGGCACGGTAGCATCATGCAAACTGTCATTTTTTGGCGCTTTGATTAACTGGCATGTGTGTAGATTGAGAAAAGGCTCTTGTGATTAAAGCACTGCTGCAGTCTCTTGATGGGGTGTTGGATGGCAGGATGCAGGGCAGAAGGAGAAAACACGCTCTGAGTTGGATCAGGTCAAATGAATTAGTTATGATATTCACTTGCATCACTCATAGGCAGGAAGTGAAGCGTGTAGAATATGTTTTATAGAGAGGCGTGGACAGGGAGAGAGAGAAAGAGAGAGAGAAGAGACAGAACAGCTGCAGTGTTATGGCTGTATCCATTTTTAATAGCATTTTATCTCAGACTGTCCCACGGGGAGATGCAGGCAGAAGCTCTCAGCCTTCAAGCACCAGTGTTTGACAAATCAGCACCCGCTTTTGCTCCTGCTGACGTTTGCTATTGTCACCGCATCATTTTCAGGCCCGCGGATCCAATTACATCCGTCAAAATGTCACTTGCAGCCGGCTACCACTCACACTCTAACACACATACATCCTGCCCAGAGAGCACAGTCCACCATTTGACATGCAAACAGAAAGCCCCAATTAAGAGCTTCCTACCAATTGCGGTCTGTGCCAACGAGTGTACTGCTCCAATATCAATTAGCCCTAATGTAGTCTGTAGGCCAGGAAAAAAGAACTTCTGTACAAAGCAATTTACGTTCAATTAGAAATTAACAAAAAGTTTATTCTGCATCTTTGTGTAGCTAAAAGTGTCACAAAACTGTCACATTTAAAACAATACATAAAATACGGTATTTAGCATGGTTCCCTTTATTAAATAAAATAATTGTATTTAAAACATGCCTATAATGGAGGTCTAATCGTAGCTGCAGGAGCATATGAACAAATGCTTATTTAAAATACACTCACTACATGTCCAAATATAGTGAAGACCCAGGGAAGACCCAGGTATGTGTGTGTCGGACAACACACACATACCTGGTTCTTCCCCAAACTGCTGGCACAAAGAAGCACACAGTATCGAATTAATTTATATGCAGGAGCTTCACTGGAATTTAAAGGCCCATACGTCTTCCAGCATCACACTGTCCCTGTCTCAAAATGAGGTCTTGGCTTTGCCAAGGCTGCATTAGAAAAAAAAAAATGGCCTACACAGAACCTTGACCTCAACCCCACTGAACATTGTGGGCCTTCATCAGCACCTGATCTCACTAATGCTCTTGCGGCTGAATGGGCAGCTCAAGACATTTCAAAATCTAGAAGAAAGCTATTCTATATAAGTGGGGATTATTATAGGCAAAGAATCTGGTATGGGATGTTGAAAAAAACATTAGTGATATGGACATGTGTCCACGTTTTTGGCAATATAGAGTAAATACTATTCTGACCATGTGCATTACCACATCTGCACTTTCATCATGGACAGAAGGTTAGAACAAAGTGCAAATCTGCAACAGAAACTTATGACATGACATACGTTTGACATACAGCGTCATTCAAGGTATTTTGAGCTGTGCTTCAAGAGTGGAAGAACTTCACTGGAAGACTATGAAAGATCAGAAAGACTTTCAACAAGGAAAATGTCTAATCTATTCGGCAACTTGTGGATGATGATTGTCGGAAAACAATCCACATTATCTCACTTCTGCACCAACCTACTTAACCTGCACACTTCGTCCTCTTCCCGAAGATGAAGGTCTAGCTCAAAGGATGCCGTTTTGAGACCATTGTGGAGATCCAGCAAAAATTGCAGAAGGTGCAAGTCTGAGCAACAGTCCTTAAAAATGTAATTGGCTGGCTTTACATGTCTCAAACATGTACAGTACAGGTTGAACTTCTTCAGGGGAAAGAATATGCAGTTCATGGTCCAGATACACAGATACCACAAGAATAACTACAACAGCTTTTTGCTGAGTGTAATAGTTTGGGATTTTGTGTCTATTTTTTTAAACATTTATTGACACAGTTCAAAAACTGTCTTAAGTAAGCATGTGTTCTGTTCATGTATTGGCCGCTGAGAAATGAGTTGAAATTAATGTCTGCGGTAATCCTACATACACTATAGATGCAGCAAATAGAGATTAAGTTACACCAAGCTGGAATGTTCCTTTAAAGTCCTTTCATTTGAAAAAGATGAATGCGGTAAAAGCCAGACAATCATCAAACAACTGGATTCTCGTTAGAACTGATACATCTGGAGCGGACAGCTTTGATTCCTTCTGTGTATAAATATGTGTGCAGACCCACAATTGTGTAACCGGATCAGTTAATGGGCCACCGCTCTGACTTACCCGCTCTAGCGTTATTTCCTCAAATTCGTATTCAATTTCTGTCCCATTGACCTGGAAAAGGAAAAAATACAAATAATTACACATTTGCAATGCAAAGGAAATTAAATATTAATAATCTGAAGCAAGCAAGCCTAAAAAATGAGATGAGCGATGAGCATTGCAGATGACTTCACAACAAAAATCGAAATACGACATTATGCTGCATCTGGAAAGGTTTTATTTTTTATTTTTTGGTAATACAACCAGAATTTATAATTTTTCATTTTCTTCTATGCAGCCAGCTACTGCTTTAATCTAAACTTTAATATGCAAATCTTTATCTATTTACTTGCACACAGGCTCCTATTAATTAATGCCCAGAGCGTCTGTTGGACACATCAGCCTCTTATAAGTAGGTGCACACATTACAGTTTTTCTCAGTTGCTTTGAAGCATTTCTCAAGTCATAAATGAACTTTTTAAGACTACTTGTTTAACCATCTTGCAGTTACTTGTGCACATCATAAAAGCATTTCTCGTTGCTTTGATCAAATTGTGAACGATTTGGTACATTAATTTAATTGTTCAATTGTCTGCTGTTTCATACATTATCAAATGTTTGTCATGTTGGTCAAAATATATTATACTGGTTTTTTGAGAAATTAACTAAGGCTTTTTAAAAAAGTACAGGCTTTTGAAAGAATTCCATTGTAATGTGATATTTGTTCTAATTGTTTTGAGATATGCACTTTCTGGTTTGCAAATATTTAGGAGGATTTGAGAAATGCTCCAAAGCAACTGGGAAAAACTGTAAAGTCTGCACGACTTTTATCATCTCTGTACTGCTTGCAATTCTTTACTTTTATCACTTGAAATCCGTTGTGTGGATGTGATTGCAGAAGAGGTATTACACAAGAAGTATTACACACTTCACCTGGAGAAATCCCAGTAAAATGTGTCTGTTCCCCAACTCATAAAATGAATAACCAAAGCTATCAGGTGACACTGTCATGCATAAATCTTAGCACCTCATGCCTGTTGGTTGTTTTTCAAATATTTTGCATAGAAACAAGAAATAAAATGTGTAGTTTGGTGGAGAAGACCAATTTTTCCACTCTACTTTGCCAATACAGTCATTTGTTTTTAGTTTTGCTGTTTTCTAACAGTTTTTTTTTTATATCTTTTTATGACAAATATGACAGATAATTTCTTATAGAAGATTCATTGTTCAAAAATCTTTTTTTTTTTTGTTCTCCCACTCCCTGAACTGGATTCAGAGATCTGCAGATTTTCTCCTATTATTCCAATGGTCATTTCACAGAATTTCACATTAACTGATACTTCTGATACTATCAATCCATCTGAGACAGGTTGCAGGCTGAAATAAAATAAATAAATGAAACGAGCTGAAATGTTCTTGCCATGAGGGCACTGAGATGTTGCAAAAGTTTTGCAAACATTAATTCCAACAGAAAAATCAGGGCTAGAAATCCAGTAGTGTGAATTCAGCAAGAAATATAATTATTTTGAGGCAACATTGTTAATTTGAAGTTTTAAAATAATCAACATGGAATGTAGGGCCATCCGACATATATTGTTTTCGATAACTTAAATAAGAAAAACTTCACTTTACACCAACAACAAGCAACTTTATCTTTCTTCCTTTCCCAGACATGCTTATGTGTTCACACAAAAAATGTGTGTGCTTCAACACACCACAGGAATCCACCAAATTTAAATTACATTTTTGGCTGAAGTGCACCAAGAAAAAAAAACAGAACAGTCTCTGGTAATTAAATTAAATTAGCAACGTAGATACATTCTGTATTCATGAAAACCACTGTGCTTTTTTTCCTTTTTTTTCATGGAAAGTTTAATGATACTTAGTCTGGTACAATCTTAGCAAAAATGCATGCTTTTGGGAAACTGATTAATTTGAACAGGGTGGAGAAAAATACTTTAAATCACATTGCAATAAGCATAAGGAATAAGGAATCTAAGCTAATGAGAGAGAAAGTACAGGAAGAAAGAAGAGGAAATTAGAAGAAAGAGTGAGAGAACAAAGGAGAAGAAGCATTAATATCGATAATTGACATGCAAAAATTACATATCGCAATGCAGCTAGTACGTAATGCACAGAATACAAGAGCATGGTAAGAACGTTTCATTAATGTAAACAGCAAACAAGTCCAAACTGAAATCCGAAAAGAAGAACATAATCTAGGTGTGGGTCAGGTGATCGCAAGTAACTGTAAACTAGACAGGGGTATTTGGGGTATCAGTGGTACCCTTCACAAAGAGACAGGAGTATTTGAGGTATTATGGGTACCCTTTGCAAAAAGACAGGGGTATTTGGAATCTCAAGGTTACACTTTGCAGAGACAGGGGTATTTAAGGTATCAGGGGTACCCTTTACAAAAGACAGAGGTATTTGGGGTATCAAAGGTACCCTTTACAAAAAGAGGGGAATTTGGGGGCACCAGTGGTTCCCTTCTGCGAAGAGACAGGAGTGTCAAACACACAGGGGCATTTAAAACACATACGAACAAACAGCCAAGGACATATGAGGGAAATGACAAATTAGAAGACAGAGGTGGAGACATAACAAGAATCACAACACAAGCACATGGCAACAGTAACAGGAATGTAAAAAATCAGTTATAGTGCTGCAAGCCCTATGCAGGTATGCAGAATGATACACTCAGTGTGAGGAAGATAATCTCTGATCTAATCTCAGCAGCTTCAAACTTCAATAAACTAAGCAAAGAATAAAATGATTTAGGGTTATTTTCTTATAGCAGCAATTTGCCAACAATTGTATTATAAGTTTATTTTAAGAACAGCATATTGCACTTTTTTCGTAGTTCTATTTGTGGAAGATATGTGAAACAAACAGCCTTTCCCTTACCAACCCCTCTTCAGGTATATTATATAAGTGTATATATATATATATATATATATATATATATATATACTGTATATATATATACTGTATATATATATATATATATATATATATATATATATATATATATATATATATATATATATATATATATACAGTACAGACCAAACTTTGGACACACCTTCTCATTCAAAGAGTTTTCTTTATTTTCATGACTATGAAAATTGTAGATTCACACTGAAGGCATCAAAACTATGAATTAACACATGTGGAATTATATATGGAATTATATACATAACAAAAAAGTGTGAAACAACTGAAAAATGTCATATTCTAGGTTCTTCAAAGTAGCCACCTTTTGCTTTGATTACTGCTTTGCACACTCTTGGCATTCTCTTGATGATCTTCAAGAGGTAGTCACCTGAAATGGTCTTCCAACAGTCTTGAAGGAGTTCCACCGAGAGATGCTTGGCACTTGTTGGCCCTTTTGCCTTCACTCTGCGGTCCAGCTCACCCCTAAACCATCTCGATTGGGTTCAGGTCTGGTGACTGTGGAGGCCAGGTCATCTGGCGCAGCACCCCATCACTCTCCTTCTTGGTCAAATAGCCCTTGATGCCTTCAGTGTGACTCTACAATTTTCATAGTCATGAAAATAAAGAAAACTCTTTGAATGAAAAGGTGTGTCCAAACTTTTGGTCTGTACTGTATATATAGAAGGTGAAATGGTACATGTATTTGTACCAAATTTCTTGAAAACCTATACAACAATGCCAGGGGTATACAAAAAAACAAAACTAGAGTTAGTGCAGTATCACCATGACTACTCACTCCGTACTGAAAATAAGATTTATTTTGCGCATTCATGAAAAAGCTAAAGAATCTCTTCTTGTTAGCGTTTTATATCCAGCTTTAAGAATTTCTCTTAAAAGGAGAAAATCCTGACAGTTCCACATATCAAGGGAGTGAATGAATTAAGGATGGAAGGGATGGAAGTTTCATCACTTTGTGTTTAATATTTAATTACAATGTTTTAGTATGCATTGATATATATCTATGATTTGTATTGCAGCTGGCACTCTGGCCATATCTTCTGTTATAGAAAATCTAATTTATAGAGATGTGAATTCAACATCACTGTGGTGTAAGCAATATTAAACCGTGGCCTATCATAGATCTTAAATTTACCATCAGCTGTGTAAAGTCCCTCAAAATTAAAAACACATTCTGTCAGGCAGTTGGCATTAAATCTTGTTTTCCAAATGTGATTAAGTTTATGATTATATGAAGATACATTAAGTTGAGGTTTCAAATACATTGACACTGTTGATGTGTTTAGATTTGCATTATTACTTTACATTCTCTAACTAAGCTGTGCATTTCACACCTAGGCCTTCATCCTATAGCCACGGCTATAATCAATAATATAGAGAAATACAGTTTAACCGAGTGCTGTATAACAGACAGGTATCTCATGCAGCAAGAATTAATGCCATTACTAAAGCAAGAAACCCGGGTCCCTTGTGGTCTAGTGGTTAGGATGCGGCGCTCTCACCGCTGCGGCCTGGGTTCAATCCCCGGTCAGGGAACCAACCCCAGCCACTCTTAGTGCCCGTCCCAAGCCCGGATAAAAGGCGGAGGGTTGCGTTAGGAAGGGCATCCAGCGTAAAAACGTGTCAAATCAAACATGCGGATGATCCGCTGTGGCGACCCCTGATGGGAGAAGCCGAAAGAAAGTTTACTAAAGCAAGAAACCCATAGAACACAATTCAACAAGTCTCTTTTCACTGCAGCACAGATGCGCTTCCCAAATACATAATCTCTAGCAGAAGCATCAATATTTACCTCATATAACGACACCAGATTTTAAATGCATTTTTGTGCATTTTTTTTTTCAGTGCATTACCAGGGATTTTCCTGGGGATTTTAAATAAAGACAAACTGTGTGTTTTGTGTATTTATTCTTTTGCATTTTCTTTCAGCTGAACAACTTTTTTAAACTGTTTTGGCCAACCTTTTTTAACAATGTCAGATTTTTCTTGAAAAGTCTGGCTTCCTCTGTTATTAAATTCACACAAATATTTATGAGCTTGTGCAGTTTGCTACAGATGCAGTTTAAAAGCTCTGACTAGTGCGTTCTCTGGCCAAATCAAAACAAATCAACTCAAGTTTTATTTATATATATATATATATATATATATATATATATATATATATATATATATATATATATATATATATAGTCTAAAGTCCCTCAAATAATACAGATTCTGCCAGGCCTTCTTCACCAGGGTGGTGATGTGACAGGACCAAGACAGGTTCTGAGGGATGTGATCACCTACAGAAGGTGCTGGAAACTGTCCATTCTCTCAACTAGGGCCCCGTAGATCTTTGGTATGACTGCTCCTGCTTTGTGCTGAAGTCCACTATTAACTCCTTAGTCTTGCTGAAATTAAGAAAAAGATTGTTTTCCTGGCACCATCTCTCCAAGTTTTTAATCTCCTGTGGGTAGGCCGTTTTGGCGTTGTTGGGGATCAGGTCCCTTACAACAGTGTCATCGTCAAACTTGATGATAGTGGTGGAATTGGATCCAATCAAAACATGAGAAATTGCTGACAATATTGTCCACCTGCTAGATGGCCCAGTGTCGCTAACACAAAATTTGATTAGTTAAGGCAACAGCTTCAAGCAGTATGTATTTTTTGCTGCAGGTGCCTGCAGTACTGATTCCGAAGACCTGTAGGCAGATTTTGACTCTGGCAACACAGCTAAAATCTGATTGGATGAAAACTCTCACCTAAACAGACACTACAGTAGTGAGAGATTTTCTATGTAATGAGTAGAACAGACTATTGGTTATAATTTAATTTGGTGTTTAGGTGTTTAGACCAGCAGAGAAGGCCTTGCTGGACCTCATTGTCCACCAGTGATCTATAACCCTGACGTCCTTTTCTGTGTGTTGTTGTCAGCACACCAAGCTGTTGTCTTGTTCATATCCCTACATCGCTCTGGGACCATCTCATCAGAACAGATGAGAAGGAAAATGAAGAGCTCTCGAAAGCCTCCTGCTGGCTGTGAGGAAACACTCTGTTACTCCGTCAGCACACAAAGCTCAACAGGCACCGTCATTATCAGTGACAGAAAAGTAATTGATTGATGAATCCCAAAGTCTGTTTGGATTTTGGAACAGTTCTCGTTATTGCACCAACAACACCAGCGCTGATAATCGAAAAAATGACACGTGTACAAAGTCATTTCATTACGCAGACAACAGATGGCGAGTCAGGAACACAGAGTTGCATTCCTTATTGTCAGGTAAACACACTCCTTCTATCTGAGCCTCTCTACACTCGAGCAGTATTACTGCAGCTGGAAAACTAAAGCCTGGCTCACATCAGCAATGCTAAGTGGTGCTCTTGCCAGGCATGTCCTTGGGGAGAAGTGTTTGTGTGCTGTGGCTCAACTTCAGCTGTAGAGAGAAGAAGTGAGCCAACCAGACTGCAGGCTTACATAGGCTCATAATGAAGTGGTGAGTCACAGTGAATGTAGTGAATGTGCTACTTACAACCCCCCAAGACATTGTGAAATCATGAGCATTATAATAAACACACTTGCTTGGTGCCGTTTCATAATATATTGGTTACAGTCAGAAGAAGTATAAGTTAGTCCCTCTATGATCCATAAGTATATTGTATGTGTGTCGGTGGATATGCATTGAATTAACTATTGGACATATTCAAACAGCTACATAACAGCCAACATAATACAAAAATGTTTTATTGAAAGCATCATAACAGAACTGGGGGTACATCTCAATCACTTCTGCAGATCAGTAGTCAGGGCACTGATCTATGAGTAATTTTAAGGTCTATTTCAATCGCAAAATTCTTCCAGTGTGCTCACAAAAGAATCACACAAAGAACAGTGCACATCAATGCTTACTTTATTCCCTTATTAAAAATAAGTCAGTTTTGAAATGATTACTTATGCTGTAGATTTGTTCTTTACTTTATATGATGCTCAATGTTCAGTTGTTTGAGTCAAAATTACACACTTTAAATCAAGTTTAATGCATTAAAAAACCATATAGTTTATGCCATGCATTTATGCCATGCAATCAGAAATGCCAGTGGTGATGTTTTACAGTGTGAGTATGAGTCATCAGTGTTGCAACATATAGTAAGCCAGGGTCCTTACCAGTGCACCAACAGTATATCTTGTACATGACATGCTGTTTAACATTCTAGGGAGCTATGGAGCTGATTGAGACACACTGTAATGCATTGCCTCATGGCATATTGAGCCTGCTGCCATTGCAGTGCCAGAGGAAAGAGAGGTCAAACATCAGCAGAGTCTGTCCTAGAGCTCAGACAACAACCATCTCGCAAGACCAGACTCTGCTCCATTCATTTAAAACAGAACTTAGTTGCATCTTCTTGTTAAAAGTTTTTACATGTTTTACACATGGGGCAAAATAAATCTCTACTGTCTAGTAACTAAAAACGTCTGGTCACACCCACTTTTAGATTGACAGATAAAGTCACAGACAATGAAAGTATGCATCCACACTGAATGTCATACATCAAGTACTGTATATATTCTTTTTCATAAGTGTCACTACATCATTCTTTGCAGTTTGCACCTTGTTTCGTTGAAACTGCTCACAGTTCTGTTCATTATTATAATATCAGAATGCACACATCATCATATTTAAATGTTCTTCTTCATCATCACCAGCATTGTCGTCATCAACATCATCTTCAGTCCTCCCTGTGCCAGCCTCTTAGTCACTTTTGTGCTCAGCAAAAGAAAAGTGAACGTTAGCCAGTTCTCTGGCAGAGTGATTTACACTGTATAGAGCTGCTCTTAATGCTGAAGTTGCTGCTAAAAATCTGTACACTTTCATTCACATGCCCCAATTCTATTCCAAAACACAAGCTGCAGTGGCTATATTGTAGGTAGAAATCTAATAGCCAAAGGTAAGCTAAATGTAAACAATATTAACAGAGAATTTAATGGAAAATTATTAATATTAGAATGGAAAACAGAAATTTTCTGACACTATGCTGGACCACTTATCACACCATCCACACAAGAGTATGCTTAAAATCTCAGCCTTCAGCTAAATAGCTATATAGGATAAATAGTTCATGTTTAGCTTTGACTAAAAACTTTAAACTATCTAACATCTCCAATGATAACAATAAAGCTAACCAAAGGGTTGAAAACAATTGTATGTCGGAATAAACATTGCAAGTTTATGATTATTGTAGCTTCATTCATCTTCAATAGCCGTTTATCTCAATCATGTTGTGGAGAACTTAGAGCCTAGTCCAGGAGTCTTGTGCATGAGGTAGGATGACATCCCGGTTGGTGGACCAGACCATCACAGAGCACCATGTAATGACATTCATCTACTCTTTAATGCCTAATCCTAGCTAGTCCACCTACTGCATTGGTAGTTGGGAGGAGACCAGAGAACCCAGAAAATAAATCTTATAAGGAAAAAAGCAGAAAAAAATGCAGAAATCCACACAAAGTGATTCAAACCAGAATCTGTGAACCAGCAATGCTATCTGCTGTGGCACCATGCTACTTTATTTAAAACAGTAATACCTTGGTACAGTAATTCTTTCCAGAACTCGTGACGAGTACCAAACTAGTATTTTTTATGTGGAATAAAAAAAGAAATAAATAAAGAAAATGCCTGAAAGATCCTCGAAATCAGTTTCACCATTGTCCAGGTGGACCTTCTCAGAATTCTTTTACACATAGCTATGATTGGAGTTGCATTCATTCCTCCCTCATACTTGGCTTTGATCTCTTCCACTGTGGCTCTCCTTATTGCCTTTTAGCCTTGTTGCTATCCTTTCCAAACTTCTTGGTAGCATTTTTAACCACTTTAGGACTGATGATTTATGTTTAAAATGCACAGAAAGCACAATAGAGAAACGCTTTGGAGGGCCCTCTATGACACTGTTTGCAAAAATGAGACTCTTTATGCATCTGTTTTACTGACTAAAGCGGTCACGAGTTTCACCATGAGAGTAGGTGTCAAGGTCTGAGCATGAGACGAGTGGTGAAAATCTTTTCAGTTGTCATAACGTGATGAGTATCAAATAATACGAGTTCCACAGCCAACGAGTCTCTGGTATTACTGTACATTATTGTATGTAATATTAGGGCTGTCAAATGATTAAAATAACTAACTCGTGAATAATCATAACTTGATTGCACATTTTTATCTGTTTCAAATGTACCTTAAATTAATACTTTTCAGGTTTTTAATACTCTAATCAACATTGGCATGGACAAATATAGATTCTTTATGCAAATGTATTTTTATTATTAGTGTAACCATACTCAACATGGAGCATGAAGACAAAAATGTTCTTGTAAATGTTATATAGTAATTATAGAGTTTTAAATTATGTAAATCATCAGGACACCGAACGGAACTTTTGCTATGTTTCCACACAAATGGGTTTCGGTGTTTATTATAATTTTTTTTAATTATTAAAGACAGGACGTGTTCCGTTGTAGGTTTTAATTTTAAAGGTTTACATTTTTTATATTTATTTATATTTTTAGTAAAAAATGTTCCAACAGAAATGTGTGCTGCATTAATCGTGCGTTAATAAAATTAGTCTTTTCTGCTTAATGCTGATTTATAATAAAAAATTTCTGCTCCAAACTGATGGCTTTCCTCTTCTTCTTTTTTCACTACAAGCTGGAGACATACTTGAGCACATTTAAGACATGTTTAACAAAAATTGCTGTTTGAAACCGTTTGAAACCGAAAAAAATACACACTAACACTGAGACTTTACTCCATCGACCGCTAGCGAGAGTGGGTCATCTCACTATCTGTATACAGTATATATATATATATATATATATATATATATATATATATATATATATATATATATATAAACACCGATAGCTAGGTTTACGTACTGAACTTTGTTACAAAAACCGACTTTACTCCATCGACCGCTAGCGAGAGTGGGTCATCTCACTATCTGTATACAGTATATATATATATATATATATATATATATATATATATATATATATATATATATATATATATATATATTAAACACCGATAGCTAGGTTTACGTACTGAACTTTGTTACAAAAACCGAAAAAACTTACTGAAAAATGTGCTAAAAGACAAAAATATGAATACATTCATTAATAAATATAATTATATAATTCATGAATTATAAATAAAAGATTCGCCTCTAGGGGCCGCTCTCATAATTACAGTGGACCGGAAGCTGGAAAAACTATCTGTATTAATTTTTGCCGATAGGTGATAGTTTCAGCAATCAACTATCGGTGCCTCGACCTCTATTAATAATTTAAAAAAATGTTTCTGGGAATAATCATGGGTGAGGTTTGGGGACCCCTGCTGTATAGACTTTGATTGTCCCATCTTTTTGAATGAATGAAAGAATGAATGAATGAAAAACTCTCGCACATGTCCATGTCCTGTGCTGATACACACTTCTAGATTAGTCTCCACATTTACGACCCTAAAGAATTTAACTGTCTGCCTCCTTTTTGTATCGGTATTTGTTTGCTCGCATTTAGTATTAAAAGGAATACCAATAAAACACATGAAAAAAGGAAACATTTGAAAAACTGTGAAACTCACATAAGGTACTGACTCCAGAGTGTCTGTGTTGACTATAATTGGTGCTGGGCTTGCCTGTAAGAGAGAAAGAGACATCAAGGTAGGTTAGCCATATAAGACGTGTCCTAGTTTCCATTACCTTGCGCTGTAATGCTTCTGTATGGAAATGAGATAGTCATATCAGATCGATTAGCAACAGCTCCAATACACAAACACACAAACACAGAAAACACTAGGGGCCAAAACACACACAGTCGCAGGTGAAGAGAATGATGACACTACAGAGCATACAGGTACAGTATATTTTGAGACTGAAAAACAGAACTAAAAGCATGACAAAGCAAAAACAAAAGAAAATTTCAGTTGAGACGTTATTTAGTCTAGTTGAAATGTTTGCATTGGTTGTTTTTTTTTTGTTGTTTTTTTTGTTTTTTTTTACAAGCACAAAGATCCCTGTGTTATTGCTGGTAGATATTGATGTTTGGTGCATGGCTGCACAGATGCTGGTGACAATTAAACTACACACACACACACACACACACACACACACACACACACACACACACACACATATAGTAGGCACACAAATGAAAATGTAATCTCTCTACTACACCTTGAAATAGGTTACAGAATATTCCATGGTTTTGGAAAGTAATATTTATTTACAGAAGATTTCCATTTTTACCTAAATAGAAAACTACAGATTAATAAATCCGAAGCATTTGTTTATGGACGGATATAAAATAAAAATTTACATTTTACATTTACATTTATGACATTTGCCAGACACTCAGATTCAGAGCGACTTACAGTTATCTCATCCATACATCTGAGCAGCTATGGGGTTCAGGGCCTGGCTCAGGGGCCCAGGAAGGGCAGATTGATGTGGCTGGGATTTGAACTCGACCTTCGAATATATTTGTTTTCATGATCTTAAGATACAACCTTTATCACTTGATACTCTATTGCTCAGATTTTGGAAAGTGCTTTGGCATGACAGCTTTGGTATGATATTCTTTATAACTTCATTATAGGACTTTTTTTTTTGATAATTAAATACACATAGGATTATAACCCAGCCATTATGGTTGTACAAGCCAGTGCACATTTAGTGCCGGTCCCAGGCCCTGATAAATGGGGAGGGTTGCATTAGGAAGGGATTCCAGTGTAAAACATGTGCCAGATCAAATATGCAGTTCACCAATCAGAATTTCATACCGGATTGGTCGAGGCCCAGGTTACCAACAACCGCCACAGGTATTGTTAGCCAACAGGGTACCGGTGGAAATTGGGCTACTGTTGGCCGAAGAAGGAAAAGGGGAGTAGGACAACGTCTACATGACAGCTGGAAAAGGTAAATTGTAGAAAAGTGGAGGTTTTCGGTTGGTACTTTAAATGTTGGTACTATGACTGGTAAAGGAAGAGAGATAGCTGATATGATGGAGAGGAGAAAGGTAGATATGTTGTGTGTTCAGGAGACCAACTGGAAAGGAAGTAAGGCCAGGAACATTGGAGGTGGGTTTAAACTGATCTATCATGGTGTGGATGGAAAGAGAAATGGTGTAGAGGTGATTCTGAAGGAATAGTACAGTAAGAGTGTAGTGGAGGTGAAGAGAGTTTCTGATAGGGTGATGAACGTGGAGCTGGAAGTTAAAGGTGTGATGATAAATGTCATCAGTGCTCATGCTCCACAATTGGGTTGGAGAAAAAGGAAAAATTCTGGAGTGAGTTAGATGAAGTGGTGGATAGTGTTCGTAGGAAAGAAAGATTGTTGATTGGGGCAGATTTCAATGGTCATGTTGGTGAAGGGAACAGAGGTGATCTGGAAACAATGGGTGGTTATGGTCTTGAGGAGAGGAATGTGGAAGGGGAGATGGTGGTAGATTTAGCTAAAAAGATGGAAATGGCAGTGGTAAAAGCCTATTTTAAGAAGAAGGAGGAGCATTGGGTGACGTATAAGAGTGGAGGAAGGTGCACACAGGTGGACTGTATTCTATGCAGGAGATGCAAAGAAGATTGAAAGAGATTGAGGACTGTAAGGTGTTGGCAGGGGAATTTATAGCTAGACAGCATCGAGACAGCATGGTGGTCTGTAGGATGGCTATGAAGGTGAAAAATAAGAGGAAGAGAGTAAAGACTAAAAAATAATAAGATGGTGGAATCTGAAGGAGGAAGACTGTAGTGTAAAGTTTAGGGAAGAGGTCAGACAGGGGCTCGGTGGTGTTGAAGAGGTGCTGAATGATTGGGCAACTACTGCAGAAGTGATAAGAGAGACAGCTAGAAAGGTACTTGGTGTGACATCTGGAAATAGAAAGGAAACATAGATATGGTTGTAGAATGAGGAAGTGCAGGAAAGCAAAAGGAGAAAGAGGCTGCCAAAACAGAATTGGGATCAGCAGAGAGATGAGAAAAGTAGGCAGGAGTACAAGGAGATGCAGCAGCAGGTTAAGAGGGATGTTGCTAAAGCAAAGGAAAAGGCATATGAGGAGCTGTAGGAGAGGTTGGACACTAATAAAGGAGAAAAGGATTTGTAGAAATTGGCCAGGCAGAGGAACCGAGCTGGGAAAGATGTGTTACAAGTTAGAGCAATAAAGGATGCAGATGGAAATGTGTTGACTAGTGAGGGGAATGTGTTGAGAATATGGAGGGAGTATTTTGAGCAGCTGATGAATGAGAAAAATGAGAGAGAGAGAGAAGGTTGGATGATGTGAAGATAGTGAAGCAGGAAGTGGATATGATTAGTAAGGATGAAGTGAGAGCAGTTATTAAGAGGATGAAGAGTGGAAAGTCGGTTGGACCAGATGACATACCAGTAGAAGTGTGGAGATAATTAGGAGAGATGGCAGTGGAGTTTTTAACCAGATTGTTCAACAAAATCTTCATGCCGAGGAAGAGCACCACTGACACATTATTTGCTTTGAGAATGTTGATGGAGAAGTATAGAGAAAGAGTCTAGAAAGAGTCAGAAAGAGTTGCAGTGTGTGTTTGTGAATCTAGAGTGTGGAGAGAGGAGTTGTGGTATTGTATGAAACAGTCAGGTGTGGCAGAGAAGTATGTGACGTGCAGGACATGTACTGTCTGAGGATAGTGTGAGAGTGAAGTGTGCAGTAGGAACGGCAGACTGGTTCAGGGTGGAGATGGGACTGCATCAAGGATCGGCTCTGAGCCCTTTCCTGTTTGCAGTGGTGATGGACAGGTTAACAGAACTTAGACAGGTCTCCATGGTCTATGATGTTTGCGGATGATATTGTGATTTGTGGTGAAAGTAGTGAGCAGGTGAGAAGAGCCTGGAGCGGTGGAGGTACGTGATGGAGAGAAGGGGAATGAAAGTCAGTAGGAGTAAGATATAGTTCCTGGGTGTGAATGAGAGAGGACAGTGGAGTGGTGCGGTTGCAGAGAGAAGAGGTAGAGAAGGTGGATGAGTTTAAGTACCTGAAATCAACTGTGCAAAGTAATGTAGAGTGTGTTAAAGAAGTGAAAAAAGAGTGCAGGCAGGGTGGAGTGGGTGAAGAAGAGTGGCAGGAGTTGTGAGTAAAAGGGTATCAGATCTTCCATTCCAACGGATGTGAGCCATATCTTCATGGAGCTCACAAGTTCAAGTGAAGAGAAAAGTGAAGAGAAACCCTAAGGAAGTGAAGGGAAGTTCAATTAAAGGAAAAATGTAATGCTCTCACAGCCAAGGACATCTATAGGTGTCAGGTGTCCCAATACTGTTGTCCAAGTAGTGTATAAATAGTTGTAAAATATATAAATAATTTTTTTTTTTATTGAGAAAGTTGAAACGGATCTGATAAAAATCTGAATGCAGTTCCTGATTTAACAGAGAAAAACTACAAAAAAAAAAGGTTTTCCTTTAACACTGACTCACGTTTCCCTCATCAAGCCGTTTCAATTTCAACACAAAATTGTCCTGAAGCCAGCAATCCAGAGGCTTGATTACGTTACAAAACATTATGGTCTTCACACACACACACACACACACACACACACACACACACACACTCACACACACACACACACACACACACACACACACACATAGAACTTGGGGGGAACATTAGCATTCAGAAGTAGCAGTGCCACAAAGCCCATAAGGCCCAGGTGAGAGAGTGGCAGCACTGCTGAGAGAGCAATCGATGCCTGAGGCTGAGACTGCACAAGGCTCTGACTACATTAATGAAAGCCACAAGAGCTACAGCTTCAATCACAGACAAAGTAAAGGAGGGAGGGCAGAGGAGAGAAAGAAAGAGAGGGAAAGGAAAGGGAGAGCATGATACAGCAACACAGCAGGAAATTAATTAAGAGCTTCTGTTGCATCGATGTGGTCTGATGAAGACACATGCACCCACACACCTCTTCATTTAAAGAGTCTTATGCACACACAAGAAACCCCTTTCATCTCCCACTTCAAATTTTTTGTCCCTGATTGAAAGACTGCTGCATTTCAAACTTCACACAAGCAATGAAATATATAGCACCCATAATGATTTTTTTACTTTTTTTTTATTGTACATAACCATGTCATGAAGCCACACAAGGGTGCAGTAAACCTAGTGATAATTGCAGCAGTATCTCAACAAATAGCAATTTAGTTTGGTGAAAAAAGAAAGAAAAGAAACCTTCATAAAGCTGAGGCAAGCCAAAGCCATGTGTTATGCCTCCAAGGGACCACTAACAGAAACTTACACATTGACAAGCCTCTGCCAAACTTTAATACTACATCAAGACTAGAATTATCATCGTGCGAGCTAAAACGGATGGGTTTGGGAGAGTGTGTACGTGTGTGTGCAGAATGTACTGTAGATGCATGCATGTCAGCTGAAACTTAATGGAGATCCTGGGCTTACTGTATGTTCAACTGCTTTGAATGATTTGAAAGGTGCCTTGTTTTTGTCCCATGCACATATCCCAGTGATGTTAGAAAGCTGGGGTCAGAGTGCAGGGTCAGCAATGATACAGCATCCCTAAAGAACAGAGGTTTAAGGGCCTTGCTCAAGGGCCCCATGAGTGGCAGCTTGGCAGTACCAGGGCTTCAACGCCCAACCTTCTAAACAATAACCTCTTTAACCACTGAGCTACAGTTTCCCTAGGAAGTGAAAGAGAGCACCTACTGTAAATGAAACTTACTACAGACGCATGGAATCATATGTAACAGTATTCAACTCTCAAGATACTGCAAGAACTACTTAAGTAAGAGAAACTACAGTATGAAGTGCTTTATGGCTCGGATTGTCACATCAGTCGACTTCAAAGTGAAGCAAATCCTTGAAGAGGTGTAAATTATAACCATGCTATGTGGAACCAATTGTGGTAAGACTTCATGAATCACATGCAGGTCAGACTCTTTAGTAAAAATTGCCAGTTTTTGGATGTAATCAACACACTATCTTAGACAAAAGTGTTAAATCCAAACTCCATTACCTCCATGTGTGCTTTATTCTAAAATAAGCAGTAAGCTTATTACTCTTTAAGGCTGATTTATTAAGTGGTGTATTGCAAGCTTGGGAAAACTTCTTTTAGGGTTAGAGACAGTGTTAATATTTAATGATTAATAATAATAATAATAATAATAATAATAATAATAATAATAATAATAATAATAATAAAGACAAACCCTGTTTAGTTTTCAGGTCATTGATCGTTAATATGATTAATTGTAAGTCCCTGGTTTCGGATGATTATACAGTGTAGAGAAGGGGTGCAGACTATAGAGTGTGTGTGTATGTGTTTAAATACAGAGACACTAAACCACAGCAAGAGAAGAGTTTAAACATACTGCAAATAATTTCCCCAGAGATTACAAGAGCAAGCAAATCAGGACAGAACTCTCTTTCGAAGACCTGCTCTTCAGTATAAACTGGTTAGTTCAGCAAAGCTGTTCTGTGATGTTTTGCGTTTTCACAAAATATGCCAAAGCTCCCAAACGGAAACACAAGTTTTTTCCATTTTGTAAATGCTGAATGCTGTACCCACACACAAGCATGATGAGAAAGCCCTTTGGGGCAATGACTAATCATTTACAACATGATAACCTCTGTTTCTGTTTATGTGAAGATTTCTCACACACACACACAAAAAGATGGAGGATGAAGGTAATCGGTTAAACCTGTAAGTATTTGTAATATATTTTTAGCAAGTTTATCTTAGCTAATCTTGTTCAAAGCGAGGGAACCCAAGCCCATGCCTAGAGATCTACCACATTGCAGTGGTTAGTTACAACACACCTGGCAATATTCAGGGCCAGATTAAGTGGATTCTGTGCTTAAATGAGATTAGTGAGCAGGGTTGGGAAACACCAAAACAATCACAGTTGCATGTCAGCTGCAGATGAAGAGTATTGCATCTGATTAGGATTGTATATGTGTTTACGGCATTTTGCAGATGCTCTTATCCAGAGCGACTCTCTCATTTATACAACTTTGAGGGTTAAGATCTTTGCCCTTGAGGGTGGTCCTTAAGGCACTGAGTTACTGATCAAAAAGGTTGGAAAGCTGTCACTTATGGGGCCCTTTAACAAGGCCCTTAACCTTCTGTGCTCCAGGGGTGGTGAATCATTGCTGACCTTGCACTCTTACCCCAGCTTCCTAACATCGTTAGAATATGCAAAAAAAAGAATTTCACTGTCCTGTAAAATACATGTGACTAGTATAAAGCACCGTTCTACCGTCTTTCTGCCCAAAAGCCCAGCAGTGGCAGCTGGGTGGGTGCTGGGATCTGAACTCATGACCTCCCAATCAGAAATTTAAAACTTGGAATGGAACATGAAACAACCACTTTCACACCACATTTTTTAATTATTAGTACATGTATATTTTATATCACTGTAAGTAAGTAGCCATGTTGACAATCCTGTGACACAGTGTACTCTCAGTGGCATTGTGCCGAATCTTCTATCCGGTTATGATTAAAAGATTTCATCGTACCTGCTTCACTTACACTTACTTACTTGTTCACTTATTAAGGTTATTTGGATAATGATTATAAAATGAATTTTGGGTGACTCAGGCACAAACTGCAGCTGCGGCCCTTGTTCTAGGTTACTGCACTTAATAATTCAGGCCAGAGTGATTCTATACATAGAGCCACCAGCCTCAATAATACACAAGTACATGCCCCCATGTTACAACCCATCAGTAACACAATAGCATAGCAAGAAGCAGTTTGTGTACATAAAAGTGAGAACCTGGTTAACTCAATTAGAGCTTGGGCAGGATCTCTTGAGCTGTGCAATCATTTAAATATCACCTCCACGGCCACTCTTGATCAACACTGGCCCACAGACCACCATTCTGGATTCCCTGAAGAGCTCTATACATCGAACTGAGGCTTGATTTATCTTATTGTATTTCCATCCATACTGTACATCTTAGAAATTTCAGTTTTATGGGTTGCATATTATCATTAGTCATATCAGTTAGCTGGGTTTGTCTGAACGAAAAAAATATGAGTTTTTTTCAGCGAAACACTGAAAGAAAAATCATCATAAAAGCAAGGATGACGTAACTGACAGCCATGTGAAACGTGTGTGTTTGAAACAAGTGCGTCTACTGTAAGATGCTGAAGGATTGAGCACATCACAAAGCCTAGAGCACTCACACAAATAGTGCTGTCACTACTTCAACCAACACATACACACACACACACACACACACACACACACACACACACACACACACACACACACACACACACTCTATGGGATCTGTGATCACAGCCATGATTACATCCATCCCTGATCTGGTAATTCACATAATTCTTAAAGGAGCAGAGTGATATTTTTATAGTGTATCATGTCAGTGGGAGTAAAATCTTACCAGGCCTTTTCCACTAGTATACTATATACTATTTATTTTTAACTGTTACTGTGAAATAGTTTAATACACATCACATAGGCATGGTTCGAAGTGGACAATGTAATCTTATACAGATAGACAAAGGGATACACGTCTTTAGCTATTCATTTCACACAAGACTTTCGCAACAGACACTGTAAAAAGGCATCAAAATAATCATTACTACAGTGAACATGACACACCAATGCACATGATCTGTCTGCCTACAAGACTATCATTCAGTACACACTACTTAGCACTCAGACAACTCTGCCTACTTCCCCTCCTTTTCTTCCCTCACTCTCCTTCTTCTTATCCTTTCCTTTTTTTTTTTGTAACCCACATTCATCCTCCTCTCCTCTCAGTCCCAACCACTCTCATTTCTTCTTTACCTCGTATGCTTCACGCCAACCATGCTGAGCACAGATACACTCGGACCACAGGTCGCAACTGCCCCCCTTGGTACGCAGCATCATGTTTCTGCTCGGGCTCCTCCAAGAACCGTCGGAGCGTGACGCCGTGAGCCTGGCGCGCTGCCGTGGCATGGTGGGCACAGCCATGGCAGTAGATGCTGGGTATCCACATCCTAACGGAGCATCGCCCCCCCTGGTATGCATCTCCAGACAACAGCTCTGCTGCTCGGCCAGGTGGGCAGTCATTCTGTCCACACACTCTCTTCCCTCTCTCTCTCGTTTCTCTTCTCTCTCTCTTTCTCTTCCACTTTCTGGAGTCGTTTGTATTCAGGAAGCAGCAGCAGTTAAGGACGCACAGCTGCAGTGAGTGCCTCTCCTCTGAGCTGTGCTTGCTCTCTCTGTGCTGACTGAGAGTGCATGTGTGTGTGTGTGTGTGTGTGTGTGTGTGTGGGCCAGTGATCAGGAAAAAGAGAGAGAGAGACAAATTCTGTCAGAATTGCCTATCCTTTATTCTTATAAATCTGGATATTCATTGAACCTCATTCTGCAGTAACAACATGCTTAAATGGATATAAAACATGTTTAAGACTTAGAAATTTTAAATACATTATCATTGAAAAACAAAAAGGAGGGGTGTTTGATGGACATGAAAACACAAAACACAGGATTTTTCAATTCCGGAAAATTCCCTTCACGTTAACATTAATTAATCTCATATTACAGTATTCAGTCTTTCTAATGAGATAAAGCATGTATTCTGATATATATGCAGATGCAGATAAAGATACAGGTATAGACCGAAAAGCAACCAGAAGCTTCACACACAGCTGTTTGAGTTATTACAGCCTTATTACAGTATCGCTGGTCAGTTTTGCTACAGAGCATTCCCCCACCTACTGGCTACAGGCCCACACTGCAGTCATGCTCCATTCATTTTTTCTTCATGAAGTCACTCCAATAGACAAGAACGCACTTACTTTTACTTATAAGAATGTAGCAGAAGTACTGCAGTGATTGTTTTTACTTGACGATAAAATCTAATCATAAAATGTGATATGCTACACAAATCATTTATTACCTTCAGTATGGTCTTATAATTATTTCCATGGGTTTAAACCACATTCTACAATCACTTGGATCGTTCATTCACCCAGCATGAGCACAGTAAGCAAAAATGAGTACTGTACTATAATTTAAGACAATGTGTCAGTTGATGCATTTAATGGTGTGTGTGTGTGTGTGTGTGTGTGTGTGTGTGTGTGTGTGTGTGTGTGTGTATATATATATATATATATATATATATATATATATATATATATATATATATATATATATATATGAATAAATGGTTAGGCTTTGTGGTAGCACATTTCTACATATTTGTAAAGAACACCTAATGACAGGCTAATTATGGGACACAAAAAAGGCATACATAGATAGAAGAAAGTACGAGGAGAGAAAATGTTCAACTGAAAAATCACAGAATTGTAATATGCTTTCATGCTGGCCTTTGTTAAGGACTAGCAAAACATTTAGAACATTTCATCTTCCTTTTTCTCTAATAAAGTACCCTTTTGTGTTCAATAAAGATACATGAATGAGAATGACTGGGAGAACTGTATTGCTGTGCAAAGGGACTATTTGGAAGGTGATAGTGTGTAAACTTAGATAAACAAAGGAATTTCTTGTAAATAGAGTCAGTCTCGAAACTTTTTAATATTACCTCTTATTTGACACACTTTTAAGTCACAAGCCTAATGATAGAAATGTTTTCAGTTACAGCTTTTTATAAATGTAATGTACCATATGGACTATTGACCATCTTTATTAAAATCTTTCAAACTACACACAATTGCTCTTCAACTGTGCTAATTCTTCTACTACTTTAGTGCAACTACATTATTATATCATTCCTAAAAATAATAATGAAATCTTCCTTAAGTTGATATGTATCATTCATTAATACATCATAGTTTTGATATGTGAACAGGACAGCCACTGTCACTATAAAGAGCATGATGCTCACACTGAACATCCTTTCAACACATTTTTGTACCGTTTGACATCAGAGTATACACTATCGTACCAAGAAAGGCAAGATACTCTTTTGAGCTTCATCAAGGTTTTTTCTTCATGTCATCTGAGGAAGTTTTTTCTTTGCTGCTGTCACGTCTACCTCCAAATTTCTGTCTGGCTGCTTTAAAAAAGCCATGGTTTTTATGCAATGCTGGATGCTTGAATTGATTTCTGCTCTAAGTGTCAAATAAAAAAAAAAAAACAGACAAATGCTCAAATGAATCATGAATACCTTTCAAAAAATATTAGGTAAAACGAATGTCATGTTCCTGAACAAAAAAAAACAGATTTTTTTTCATCTGTAATGTTTGATAGCTAAATGAAAGCTTTTGATAACTAACTAAAGGTGATGTACAGCTGCTTTTACCCACAGCTGCAGATGGCATAGAGTGTGAGCTCCAGCAAATGTTAAATGTGTGTGTTGTGTGTGTGTGTGTGTGTGTGTGTGTGTGTGTGTGTGTGTGTGTGTAACCAGTACATGATAATATGAGCTCTTATCCATGACTGAACTGTACTTAGCATTGGATTAACTGAATGAGTTGGCAGAAAGGCCCATTTGCATGAACACACACACGCGCGCGCGCACACGCGCACACACAGCTCAAGCACACAGCTGCCTGCTCTGTGCGTTGCCATGGCAATGGGAATAAGGGGCTGAAGAGTTGTTCTAAAGGGAAACTAAGATTCTTGGTATTGTTTTTTTTTGTCTGGGGAAATGGCATTCGCAAAAAGTATGACTGTTCTTCTGCTCAGTGTGTGTGTTTAATGTGTGTATGTGAGAGAAGGAGGGAGTGGTATGTTATAGCAAATGAAATCAACCACAATAATTCATACTAGAGTGTTAAAGTACTCCTATTCCCCTTAGCGAATGTAATGGTGTGTTTCATTAAATGATTAATGATGTACAAGCTGAGGATCAGGCCATGTTCAGTGCATTTATTTATTTCCTTATTTATTTTTTCCCCAACTTAGTCTTGGCTTATTATAGCTATTCTCATGCTGCGTCATGGAGTGGCGTGACTCTCTCATAGGAAAACACTTTCCTCCCACTTCTGCATGCATGAGCTCCCACACAACTATGACTGGCTAATTAGCTGTGATTAATAGGATAGAGAGAGTATGCCATCCTTCCGTCTGACCCAGAGAACACAGCCAATTTTGCTCTCTTGATTAACACATACTGTGATTCGAACTTGTGAATAAAGCCCAACCTACACTCACTAGGCATAACATTATGACCACCTGCCTAATATTGTGTTGCTCCCCTTTTGCTGCCAAAACTGTCCTGACCCGTCGAACATTAACAGTATTAACTTCTTCAACAAGTTCCAGGAGCTCGTCTGTTGGATCGGACCACACGGGCCAGCCTTTGCTCCCCAGGTGCATCAATTAGCTTTAGCTGCCCATGACCCTGTTGCACCATTATTCCTTCCTTGAACCACTTGTGATATACACTGACCACTGGAACAGCCCAGACTTTCAGAGATGCTCTCACCCAGTAGTCTAGCCATCCCAATTTTTTCAAACTTGCTCGAATCCTTAGGACAAAATGTTCACTTGCTGATATCCCACCTATTAACAGGGCTCACGATGAAGAGATAATCAGTGTTTTTGACTTATTCACCCGTCATAATGTTTTACAGTCATAATATTAGGCCTGATCGGTGTATAATGCACATATGGCATGACTTCTAAAATCTAGGGGGTGTCCCCGAATAAGGATTTACATAATCACCTAGTAGTCAAGAAGTGGGTAAGACAACTGTTATTTTCTTTCCCACACTGCACACAGAAACAACTTTCTAATAAAGCAACGCAAAATGATTGTAATTCGTTAGTAAATGCTCATAACATTTCAAAGCCGTGAGGTAAAGAACACCACACAAAGATATAGAAGTAAATGTATAAAAAACGTTTAAGATCAATAAACCTAAAAAGTAACAAATAAATAACTGCTGAAAGGCCACCCTGCAGACAGTATTTGCATTTTACATGTCGGCAAATCAAAGAAAGTCGGCTAAATTGCTCTAAGTACAGCGCAACACGATGCATTTTTTTTTACAGAATTAAATTAGAACAGAATATACCTTTACAGAATCTTCTGGATATTGTTAAATATGTTAAATATCCGGTTGTCGGTCACGGATAATGGAAAGTTTAACTTTTAAAATATCTCTTAAAAGAGTCTTTTTTTTCACATTTTTATTTACAGCATTATTATAATGGGCTGTATATTAACTTATTGAGATAAAACTGGTAATTTCCCCTAATAAAACACATCCTTTTAATCTTAAAAAAACACCATAATAATTAAAAATGATATACGCTGAATTTAAGTGTGCGTCATAACAAGGTGTCACAATTCCCACTTGTGCACATGCACGCCTACTATCTGTGATGCCACATCATCAAGATGATGGTCACTAGACAACCATGGAAATGTCACCAAATGTTGTGTCATCAAAACGAGTTCGTGTAATTCCATCCAATTTTGTGCTCAACTAAAGTATCCCTCTTGGATTGATGCGAGGCACCCACAAAATTTTAACTACACTGTCTCACATACGCATTTGACCCAGGATAAATGCTGGATCGGTGCTGTCAAAATGTGACAGGTTATTTGCTGCTTCACTGAAAGCCTGCATGACCCAAAAGACATGTGCAACATATCTCATATCTTATCTCATATCAGACAGGCCTACACACACTAACATCACCGTGTATACTTTTTATTTATATATTTATTAACAATACATAATGAACAAATGGTATTTTTGATTCTTTTGCATTTATTTTTTAGCATTTTTTCTTTCTTTCTTTTTTTTTTTGTGATGCGGTAAGTATCACTATTTCACTGCACATACCGTAAGTGACAGATAAAGCATTTGGATGTCAAATGCATGAAAGACAATATCCATTTTCAAATAACTTGGAGATTGTGCCTTCTGTTTTATATGGAACTATAAAGTTAGATAGATCGTGCCACAATATTTTCCATTAACCAGCTCGAATATTTCTAGTTAAAAAATAAAACCCTGACACACTTTCGAAACAGCAACAAATCCAACAGTGAACTGCTAGAAATAAGAATCTGCTTAAGCAGAAGCTCTCAGTGAGAAGAAGGTGTGTTTCTGCAGTCTGCCACACGGTGGCACCTGAGGCTCACCTTCAATTTGAGGGAAACGAACCCTTCAAAAAGCAATACAGAGAGCGATTTGCACTTCACTCCAGCTCGGTGCTTGTGATGAACAGAGTGTGTGCTGTTGAGGGAAAATAAGAGAAAATGATATTTCTGTAGTAATATCTCTTTCTGTTCAGAAGAGAGATTGGAACCGAGCAGTTGCTGTGGCCTTTAAAGACTCCTCTGGGTGTCGTATTTTGTGTCAGCGTTTATAGTATGGATTATGTAATACGGAAGCCGTTTTAAAAGTTGTTGTAATGGATCTGTGAAATTCACTAACTACAGACACTTAAATTTATGGTCCCAGCAAAGTGTCAAAGTGCTTTGTAGTCTACAACACAATTATTATTGTAAAACAAATACTCTCCCTGGACAAAAGTTTGTGGACAACTCCCACAGATCCCACTTATCCCCAGATAAGATTTGCATGTGCTTTTTGAATATCCCGTTTCACATTTGGTTTTTATTTGCTCTTGTAATAACCTGGGAAGATGTTCCACTAGATTTTGCAGTGTGCCTGTAAAGATTTGGGCTCGTTCAGTGCGTTCAGTTTTTCAATTCATTCCAACAGTGTTCAATAGCATTGAGAGAAGGCCACTCAGGATCTTCCACTCTAACCTATATAAACCATATCTTAATGAACTCCTTTTTGTGCACAGGGGTATTGTTATGCAGGAACAGGTTTGGGTCTTCTATTTTAAGTGAAGGAAAAAATGTAATGCTATATTCAAAAACATCTTATACAATTGTGCGACTCCAACTTTGTCATGCCAGTTTGTGGAAGAAGCACATATTTCTGGAAAAGTCGGGTGTTCCAGTACTTTTGACCATACAGTGTAGGTCAAAAACTTACTGTTACTAACTGTTATAAAGGACACACAAAAAAACGTTTATTTATCTTCCAACTTGGCGCTTTATTCTAAGACCAATTCCAGGAACACTCCAGGAGGCAAGAATTGATTTATTGTTTTTCATATTTAAGTGCTCGGTGAAGCAGTTAGCCCCGGTGCTCAACACTAACTGAACTCTAGTGTGAGCATTATAGAAACATGACCAGCAATTCTGTCTGTAAAAGTATATTCTGGTACTCCACACAGTACTTTAAAACAATCCTAAGGAATGCAAGCTTCCTAAGTGCAATTTTCTTTCACATTTACAGTCACTAAAACAGTCTCCTAAAGGCTTTCACAGAGCACAGAATAAGACACTACCATTGCTTTCAGAATCTCTAATATACTGCTAATGCGCCTTATGAATGTTTCTCAAGGAGACGTAATCATTACAAAATCAAATCAGCTGCTTCTAGAAGTGTCTTAATGTTCTCCTGTGCCTGAGTGCTTTTCAGCTTTAGAGTAGGTGATGTTACATCAGGCCTGCGCACAGCTCTGAACTCCGACCCACCCAAGTCCTGCTCTGATCTATTGCCCCAGCTCAGGTTCACTCCTGAATCTTGGCTTAAATAATGCAGGGTGGGAAGTGATTTTCCTGCAGGGTGAAGGTAATTCGATTACGCGAGTGCACACACAGCGCTCTAGTGGGCAGAGACTCAGAAGAGTCGTACGTTGAATGGAGAGATGATTTTAATCTAAAGGCAGAAGGCGAAGAGCTGAAAGCTGTGCTGATGTAATAATGTTTGGTGTGTTATTGAGAGAATTAGAAATATGAAAAAGAAGTTAGCTATTACATGCAGGTTCAGCAGCTAATATTTTATTATCGCTAAATGATATGGTGTTAGCATGGCTTTAAATCTTTACCACATCTGGTTTCAGACGTTTTATTTGTTACTGTTAAGCAGTGTAATAGAAAAGTTTGGCTACATAAATAACAAATAAAACTAAAACAGATGAGTCAATTCAACATTATTTTGCGATTCAGTAATACACAGAGGGCAAACAACTGTATACTTATGTTTTCATGGGAAAAACGATAAAGATTCACTTCATTTATTAAGCACTTCATCATTGTAAGAATGGCGCTGTGGAGCCTATCCTGGAAACACTTGGCTTGAAGCAGGAATATGCCAACATCACACGCATACATTTACAACTATGGATAATGTATTTTAGCTTCTCCATGTACTGCCATGTATATGAGTAAACCAGAAATCTCAGAGAAACCTTGTAAAGAACTTGGCAAAATGGCAACCTAAGCTCATGATCCAACTAAATATTTCCACCATATTCTATTTTCACAATACATTTTTAATACTAACGGTCGACTGTATAATCGGCTTTGCAGAATAATCGGCACCAATAGTTGATCGCTAGAACTATAGGCAAAAATCCATACAGATAATTTTTCCGGGTTGTGTCTGCGTGGGAGCGGCTGAGAAGGTTCACAGTATGAGAGTGGCCTCTAGAGGCAAATCACTGATGCCACATGTTTGTGACTGCGCGCTATACCTCTTTCATGTCAGTTCATAGTGCAATAATTGAAGTTAGCAAAAAAAAAAATTATAAATAGAATATTATCTTAATTTAAAAATGTATAAGTAAATGTTGGAACTAACAAAACAAACAATAAAAAGCATTTCTTCTTTTTTTAACAAATGGAATCTTACTTTAAAGCATTACCATTCCACATAAATCTAACGAGTCATGCTTAATATGTGCATCTTTAAATATCTTCACAAAGGCCTAAGCATTAAAATTAATTGGTTATCAGCAAGTATTTTATTCAATATAGTAACACCGGTTAAAGCTAACACAAAGAAAGATCTAAATGACATTTTCCATTTTTATAGTTTATTTATGAGTGTGCAAACATTTGCACAGTCCTTGACTGGACTTCAAGACAAGTTTCAGTTGTCACATAGGGAGCATCTCAACTCCAAACACTCTGATTATAGGCTTTTCTCTGGAGGGTGCTTCCTTACATAAGCCATGCTCAATAGCTAATGCCCTCTGCGCTTTGGGGAGCGAGCCAGACATCGTAAGCAACTCCTGAAATTATGGATCTGATTCAATAGTTCAATAAAACCTTTCAAACAGAGCCAGAGGCTCACAGAGGGAAAGAGACAGAGCGAGAGAAGCATTACGTAATAAGAACAGCACTGAAAGCGCTGATATCACACTCCTGTTTTGGGACTGCTCGAAAGGTTAATCATAAAAAATATTAGTGGAATTGAGAAGCTTAACGACTACACTGTCATAGCTTTAATATAATTTTTTTTCCCCTGCCCATTTAATCATCTGTCTACAGTGTGGGTATTTGTGAAGCAGCCATGGAACCCAGAGACTCTCTTTTTCCATTAGCAGGTAAAATTGCAAGCAAAACAACCAGAGTAAATAGAATCTAACAAGGTTAACCTGAGTAAACACAGATATCAAGGAGCAATGTGCTGGAAAAAAAAATTCTACTGTAACATAAAAAGCATAAAAAGTGAAGACCTATAATGTAAAAGTGCTCCTACTTGACACGTTTTAGGAAAAGAAAATCCTCTTTAGTGATTTCCCCAAATGAACACACAAGAAAAAAAGCCTGTGGTTGCCTGATTAAAAACTAAGAATTTAATATTAATAATTTCTTATCTTCTTAACGACAACTCAAGTACAGTCATCCAAAAAAAGAAGAGATGTAAATGCTATGATTTGATATTCGGTATAATATAACACCAAGCATCATTGCAATTTTTTTATATGACGTACTGTAGGAGAAGGTCTTTTTAAGAATAAATAAAAGTAAATCATGCTCAAAGTTCAGTATTGAGACCGACACCATTTATTTCTATGTATGCTTTTAAAATTAAGCCATGATCAAAGCAACAGCAGCAATGACAATGCTACAAGGGACTTCAAAACTGAGATTTTCTCAATTATTTGTAAAGTAGATATGATTAGGTAATACCTCAAACCTAAAGAATTAGTTTGAAAGAGTCTTGGATTAAACCTATAGCGCTTGTTTTTAGATGCTTTTTTCTTTCCCACTCACAACATTAGTTCCTACCTTCAATTACTTTCTATTTACTGTTTGATGCTTTGCAACTGTGCTTTCATCTCATGCCGTCATTAAACATCTTTGGAGACAAAACAAAGCATAAAAAGCTTGGGGGGAAAAACAAGAAGAGTTTGTATGTGCTTCTGATGAAGGTACATGGCTAGTAGAGTAAGCTTGCTTTGCTGAATTGAGAGTCTATTAGACAGTGCACACGTAAATCCATCAACAGTAGCATGCTCTACAAGTTAGATAGCATATACCAGGATTCCCAAACTACCGCCCCCACATTTGGAATGGACCTCTGAACAATGGCAGAAACATATTTTGGAAATTTTTATTTTAAATATATGTTTTGATTATACTCATTGTACTCATTGTACTCATATCATATATGTATTTAATAATGAAGGTTGGCTTTTAAAATATAATTTCACTTAGTTAGTAATAGAGGTTCAGGCACCGATAGTTGATTGCTGGAGCTATTGACTATCAGCAAAATTTATACCGATAGTTTTTCCAGCTTCTGGTGCGCTGTCATTACAAGAGCGGCCTCTAGAGAAAAATTACTGATGCTATATTATATGAGAGCGCTATATTATATTTTTTATTCATAAATGATTAATTGCATACTTGTATTTGTAATAAAGTTCAGTACTATTTTGCATGGTGTGTTTTGTTTGTTTGTTTTGTATCCAGTATCCATTTTTGAAAACTTAGTTGATAAATCAGTTGATAAATCAGTTATTGGCAAGTGCGATCCAAAATAGCTATGTGTATCGGTAAAATCCATGGTCGACCCCTAGACAATATTATAGCCTAATTATTTGTTGGATTCACCAACCACCCATATGCATATGCATAAGTAAGTAAATGGTTTGATTTCAAAAGCAAAAAATATCAAAAATTTAATTATGATAGTAATAATGCTCTTTTAATAGGCTATATATCTCTTAAAAAGTAATGCTCATTTGTCTGTATGGTGCATAAAAATATATTTAAAATAATAATAAAATCACCACAATAACACTGGTAGTCAATTGGACCCATGTAATGTTCTGTTACAGACCGATCAGGTCTCCCATGAAGATTATATAATGTTTAGATCACAAATTACATAAAACATATTTGAAGGACTACCTTAAAACACTGTTTCAACACCATAAAACATGTTCTATATATAATTTAGTGTTGCAATATTATTTAGCATAATGCTTAATTAGAGCTTCCACCTTCTGACTCACGCTAACCTGGGTGCAGCTACCTTGATGTTGTTTCAGCAGCCTTTCTGACCAAGCCTGCCTCCATTTGCAGATTGCTGCCAAAGAGGCTGACTTGATGGGCCATAGAACAGGTGTTTTGCTGCTCATCAGATCAACAGTGTGGCATTTATGCTGCAGCCAAAGTCCCCAAGCCTCATTTTGAGCCCTGAGCATGAGGGTGGGCGTACTTCCCCGATGAATCTTTTCTCTGTGGGGGCTGTTATTCCCTGGCAAGTGGCTCATAATGTTACTCTCCAGCTGGACCAACACCATGCATACAATCTTACTTAAAAAAATGTAATAAAAAATCAGTGCAAGCACAAGGTCCCTAGTGCCCAGACATAACAAATAAATCCAGGAGACGGAAAAGTGCGATTACATCCATGTTTGAAAGGCAATGTAGGAAAATAAAATCTTCAGAACTTGATGATTAATCCAGTACAAATGAAAACATTTTAGATGAGAGCTCTGACATGAGCTAGAGCGAACGACTCCTGAAAGTACGAGTCAGTTTGTCTTTGCTAATGACTAGCTGTACGCGTGGGACGCCAGACTGGCTCGCCTTTACCACAGCAGTGCAGTGATCATCCTTGGATCATGCAAGGCTAGACTAGGCTGCACTGGGTTTTCTGCCTAAATAAACAGAGTATGCAGTGACACAGATTTAGTATATGCATGAAGGGAAACAGGGTCAGATTGGAAAAGCTACATCAGATTAGATCCGAAAGGAAAAGGCTTGCGACAGAAATCA
This sequence comes from Silurus meridionalis, assembly GCF_014805685.1. NCBI lineage: Eukaryota > Metazoa > Chordata > Actinopteri > Siluriformes > Siluridae > Silurus > Silurus meridionalis. The sequence goes on from NC_060894.1 coordinate 17,464,942, forward strand.
CACTATGAGTGATTACAGCCTCGGGAAACAGGGTCTGTCTGTGTGGCCACAATCAGAGTACAAGCAATCAATGGGTTGATGTAGTGAACTACACAAATACACATAAAGCTTCAGTGTGTTTTCTGTGTTTGTGTGTTTGAAGATGTAGAGAGAAAGAGAGAGTGAGAGAGAGGGATAGAACTAGAAGTAGTAGTATGAGCATTTCCAAACAGGAAAAGGTCAAAAGGACAAGACCGTGAATAGCTCAGCCTAAGATGATAAACCTGTGATTATAGTTCTGGCTCTAAAATCTGATTGGCTGTAAAATAATTGTAATATGCATACTGTGACCACATTTTTTTTCTTTTCATTTTTTATTCTTATACAGGGTGGCGCTAAAAAACAGGATATTTGTTTGGCAATTGTTTGGCACCGGTGCGACCTTGTTTAGAACCACATGCCATTATTTATAATCAGTGGAGAACAGTACTGAAGTAAATGTAATTCTACTGTACTTTAGCAGCTTTTACAAATATCTGTATTTGACTGAATTATTTTCATTTGGGAATACTTTTACTTTCAATTTTGAACTTGTTTTGATCGCCGCTTGATGGTATCTACTAGCACAAACATACAGTTCACCATCAGATTAAAAGTTCTGGTGTAATATTTTACAGAGTGTATCTTTACTTTAACTTAAGTACATGGTTTGTGTTCTTCATCCTCCACTAGTTATAATTGAGCAGCGGAGTGATGGGCAATGAGCATTCTCTGTAAAAACCTTTTATAAGAATGGTGATAGTATGAGTGCTGTGCAAAGAGAATTCCGGCATCGTTACCAGTTAAGACTTCATGATCCTGTTCTGTCTGCTCATGCAATTACAACATGGGTGAATCATTTTTAAGAAACGGCTCAACAAAACAACGATGCGTGTTGTCGAACAGAGTGGTGAGGGCTCCTCACGATGGCAGCTTAAACAGCCTCAATATTCTCTGTTGTGCAGACCATTCAAACACCACCTGGGGACTACTTTTTTTTTAAAGCTGAACCTGTCTCTTTGAAATTACAGTAGCAGACGGGACACGATCATGATATCCTCTCTGATAATGAAGCTGAAATTCCTTTTGCACAGCACTTACACCATCACCATTCTTATAAATAGTGAACGCTTGAACCACTCCACTGCTCCAGTATAACTAATGGCAAGGGGCTCTAAATGAGGTCCTACTTGCCCCATACAATTGCAGACGTCCCAGGGTCAGCAACTCGTAGTACCAAACTTTTTATTTTTCCTGTGCCACCCTGTATAAGAATGAAAAATGGAATAAAAATTTGTTTACAGTGTGTATATTGCAACTACTTTACTGCCACTTGGAACAGCCAATCAGATTTTAGAACATATACATACACATATAATACATGTTTCTTTCTTATTCTTTATTTAAGGTATATTGTGAGTTTTATGTGCACTTTTAACATCGTGGGAACAGTTAAGTCTTATTGTGTGTTTGTGTTTTCTGGCTTTTGTGACACCAAATTTCCCCTTGGGGATTATTACAGTACTTTTTACTCTACAAATTGCACGACGCAAAATGCTTTTTGAAAATCGTAACAAAAACAATCTAATAATATCCGGTGTTTAATAAATAACCAAATGTATTATTTACGACATTATATGCAATGCAACCTGTTAAAAGTAACCTTTGTTTGCTAAGCAACATCAGAAGATTAAAACTTAGTTGTTATAATCTTGCACATAATACAAAATTCAGTTATAATGTGTGTTGTTTATTCTGTATTAGTGCATATTGCAGATGATCCGTCTTGGCTACCCCTAATAGGAGAAGCCGAAAGAAGAAGAAGAAGTGCATATTAATCGTAGTTCTTTACTACATCATTCAGAAGCAGAACGACTTGCATGTCTTGCACACATGGCTAAGTAGTTTTGTGCCACTTGTTTTGTGTTCCTTCATTAGCCTCCATACCATAATTGATGTACTGCTCCTGCCAATGTTTATAGCAGTCTAGAGAAGTGATTAGATGGAATCTGTCCTTCATTGTGTGCTAAGGGATTATCCCAACCCTGTTCAGACCCAGATAAGCCTTTTTTTACAGATATATTTTTCTCTGTTCCCTTTTATCATCTTCACTTACTTACTCCTTCGCTCCCTGTGGGGTGAGTGGAGCATGAGCATGACGAGGTGAAGAAGACTAGTGACCTCATGTCTGGCATGCACAATGGGAAAGAAAGCAATGTTACCCTGTCCCTCACACACACACACACACACACACACACACACACACACACACACACACACACACACACACACACGAAGTATGGACTAAAGACCAGCTCAGATACATATAGCAACCTCCCAGCAGTCACTCTTTTCCCATCAGCCCACTGACATTACCTCAATCCCACCATCTGTGCACAGAGTGAGCCTTCATCTATTATAGACAAGCTCAGCTCCCACTACACACACACACACACACACACACACACACACACACACACACACACACACACAGTGAAAGGAGTAACATATGACCAGTGTGCTAAATGAGATGATGTACAACAGTTGCACTGTAGTGTACACATTAATTACTGCATTAGTCAAATAATGCTGCTTGTATAAAGGGAGAACAATATTTGTGCCTCGCACACCACAACAACTCTCACAACATTCGCCTGCATAATAAATCGAAATTAATTTGCTCAGAGCTAGGAACGAGCATCAAGGCAATGCTGTGGCTCATCAAAAGATCTTTGAACTTCACACGAGACGTTGCAAACGAATCATGGAATCAGCACGCTCGGAAATTTGCATGAGTACAAAAACTGTGAAATAAAGAGGTAAAACAATAAAGTAAACATTTGTCCTATAAGGATGGCTCAGTGTTGAAACCTTGGCATGAGATGTGAGCATCAGCAGGATCCGAAACAGGTGGAAGTGAGCAGGTGCAAGAAGTTTACACTCAGCCCCCCTAACACACACATACATACACACACACACACACACACACACACACACACACACACACACACACACACACACATACACACACACCCCTTTTAATCTCTGGCTGTAAAATCCACTTAAGACCAAAAGGCTCTCCATCGCACAGCTGCTGTTATCTTGTGACCTGAAAACAATGAAGCTGATGTAAACTAGCCATGGGTGATTTGCTTTTGTTCGAACTGACAGCATAGACAAAGAAAAACAGAACGCAAACGCATACTTTTAGAAACAATTTAAACGACCACATTTACAGTAGTAAAGACCAGGTGAGAAATTCATGGCTTCTCAATGCTTGATTAGATTACAGTTTATTAGATGTTTTGCAAATATATGACTTTATTTATGCCTCTTTATCTGAAATTATTTTTTTGTACGACTGCTGTATATCAAAACAATTCAACACGATATTTTCATCAAATTCTAAGCTTAATATATTTCCCTATGTTTTGCACTGCAGAAATGGTCTGCATAAAAGCTGATTATGAAGCAGTGGGCTTTGATGCGGAATCTTTCAACCAGAACTGCGAAGCGTCTCAGAATTGAGGATCTTCTGTAAAGCTGCGCTGTGATAATACCTATTGTGAAAAACACCATTCAAATAAAGCTGAACTGGACTGAGTCATTTCTCATCGCTGTAATCAACCAGAATGTACTTAAAGCTTTTTTTGCAGCTGAAAAGATTATTGTTGGACTTTACAGTTACCAAATATAGACCAAAGCAGCATTAAATAACTGACAGAATCGATCGAATTCAGTAATGACAGTAGTTAGTCATTAATTTAATTATTAATTAGTTGAACTGGGGTTGAATCAGATTAAAAACTTCAGAGCAAGTTATGAAGAGAACGGCCTATAAGAGATCCAAACACTCTAGATTATGTTGTTTAATTCACACCATTTAAATGTTTTATATCAATTGAATTAATAGGAGAAACAATTCAAGCCAAGGTGAATTTAATTAAATTCAAGTTTATTTCTATAGCGATTTTAACCATAGACATTGTCTCAAACCAGCTTTACAGATAAATCTTATAAAACAAAATTAACTTATATTTAAATGTGTGTGTTTATTACTGATGAGCAAGCCTGGACCAAAGAAAAACTACCTTGGTATTAAAACCTTAAAACATTGAGAGGAACCAGACTCAAAAGGGGATACCTATCCTTATCTGGGGGTCTGTCCTGTTTTAATTGCTTTTCTAGTTTTAATGACAATTCATGGTTATATTTATTTAGATTTAATGCTATTCTGGGCAAAATGTGGCCAAAAAATTTGCCCGAAATCAAATGACTGAACATTGTCCCTTTTGATTAATTTATGAGAAGAATTTTCTAAAGGACAGGCCTGCTATAACATGCTGACGTCAACCCTAAAGACCACATTTGGAATGAATTGGAATGCTGACTGCACCCCAGGCCTCCTAACCTACATCGCTACTTCATTTTACTAACACCCATGTGGCTGATGAACACAAATATCCATAAGCACATTTCAAAATCTAGTGGCACATTATCCCAGAAGAGTAGAGGGAATTATAAAAGCAAATTAGAACTAAATGTCGAATGCGAAGCTCAAAAACACCATTTATATGACCAGATGTTTGCAAACATTTGGCAGTATAGTGTATAAGTAAATCCCAAGATTTGATACAAGAAAGTCACCTCCTGAAAAACTTTGGACTGATTCCACAAGTGATTCACCTCACATGTAAAGAATTTACAAAGAAAGCAAAAATAAATTATGTTTATTTCGTTTTTATTTCGAATGTATCTTTCTGCCATTGAAAAAATCCGAGCTTGCAGATAAAAAATATTGTTAAAAAGCAAGGATGTGCAGAACCAGTAAAAATGTGCGGCTTACCATCACCCTGAGTTACTTTGAGTTCCTAAATTAGATGCCAAATTAAAAGGATAATATTCCAATAAATGTCAGTAATGCTGTATTGTATTTAGTGACTTGTTTCCTAATTAGGCCTAGGTAACAGTTCTGAAGAAGCATTAGTGTGCGTATTTCAAAACTGGATTTTGATATAATGATGTATGTGTGTGTGTGTGTGTGTGTGTGTGTGTGTGTGTGTGTGTGTGTGTGTGTGTGTGTGTGTGTGAATGTGTCTATGTGTGCTCCCAGGCCTGAGACTCGAGCTGTCAAAGAGCTGTTAGACGCAGGGTGGTATGTGAAGGGTGCTTTTGTGACTACAGGGTCTGGCAGCTTGTCTATGAGCAGACAGATCTATGAGTGAGGCAGTGGCCCTGTGGGAATCAACCCCCGCACTCAAATCTCACTTTACAGAGTGGCGTCCCTGCTTGCAATCACCTGTCAAAGCCAGACAGCACATCGCTTCTGAATTACAAAAACCTTGCCACAATTTGTCCTTCCAATTATGGAATAAATGAAGCGGTCAGCCAAACAGGGTCTCAAATAATGAATTTAAGGTGACAGAGCTGGGGGTTATTTTTGAGCACACAAAACCAGAAAGGGGGGAAATAGTCAATTAATTTTGACACCCAGTGAAATATCAAAGAACTTTCCATCTTGGCAAATGAGAATATATTGAACCTATTACTGAACAAAATGGGCATGAAAAACTGAAGGCAATCAGACATGCAGCAATTGGTCAAACCCTATTATAATCTCGCTTGTCTCCTCTACTTCTCTTCTCTCTCACAAGCAGGGTTTTGGTATTAGGATGCTCATTAAAGCGTGCTAATAAAGAATTGTTTGCTCCCTTAGTAAAATAAACGGGAAGCTCAATCACGGTCTAAATCGTGCATGGGCAACATAGTCTCTCCATGATACCATATTTGGTAGAATTTTCACAAATAGAATTTCAGGGTTATTTCATTATAATATGACTTGTTATGGAATTACAATATCGTGACTTCAGTTATAAAGTTATTAATATAAATTAATATAAATGAAAATTAGCTCAATTTTTTTTCCCTGGCTCAATTAAAAAAAAATTCATTTCCTGTAGTTTGGAGTTTCTGATGTGTCTCCACTCACACCATAATTTCATAAGGTTCAAGCAACCCAGGATGAAAAATGGTTGAATGCAATCTATTGACCAGTCATTATTCATACGCATTTTATACACTTACAGAAAAGAAAAGACTTGAAGCCTCTGTATGGAGTTGAAAGCGAACGTACTGTACCTTTTAGCTGGTCATATTCAACATTAGTTCCATTATTATAATAAACGTCATATTCGCTGGTTTTACAATGTATAAATGTTGTGGCACTTTAGAAAGATTTTAGTGCAGCTGAAAAGTTGATGCTGGGGCTACCATCAAACAACATTAGCTTTAAATCATGCTACAGTAGCACAATCAATAAAACCATACTGACAAGGCTTCAGGTGATTTTCACAGCAATTGATTGTGTCCAACCTTTTTTCAGTTTTGTTTTAAAAATATCCTGAGAAGAGGGTATTATTTATAGATAGATAGATAGATAGATAGATAGATAGATAGATAGATAGATAGATAGATAGATAGATAGATAGATAGATAGATAGATAGATAGATACTGAATCACACACTGAGTACACACAGTTAAGAATTTGACAAAGACCAACACATTTTACAGTATTAGTGTTCTAATGAGGTAAAGTATTAATAGTGTATAAAAGCCTAGATAAAAATGTAACAAATTTTTAGGAGCTTTCAAAAAAATAAATCCTATATGTAGTAGTTTAACATAAATTAGATGTATGCCCTTGACCCTTGAGTTAAGGCTAGATAAAAAAAACGAGGTAACACACTAGCTGGAGTACACACACATTTAAACACTTCAAAACACCAACTCATAACAGAACACCTACTCTTGTCCACACAGCCCTGCTCTCTTCTGTTACCTCGTGTGGCCTCCAACACTACACTGTTTTCAAAAGCCTTACATCAGTGTGAGTCACTTTGGGTAAAAAACCTTTTGAACCAATTAAATTTTATCATCACTGTAAACGTCTTTTTCTCAGTGATAACCAAGATTATCCATAAATCAATCCAATCAATCAAAGCTGACATAAACACTGAAATTTATTTAGATGTGGATCACATATAGACTGGCAAAAAATTAAAAGAAAAACCAAGATAGCGTTTTCGTAATGTGTAAAGCCAATACAACAGCTTTATTGCACCAAGCCTGTATATCTATAGTATAAATCCTCTAGAGAACAAACACGATTCTTCCTAAAGATATTCCCTCAGTTTGATAGTAATGAAGAGTGATGTCTAACACCTCTGTATAAATTCTCCCAACAGCTGAAATGTTGCGACTATGAAGCAAAGCATTCAGTGAGCTCTTTGGACTGACAGTAATTCTATAAAAGACTATCCCCTTCAGGATAAAAGGGATTCATCATAAATGAATTTAATTAGTTAGAAGTATTTTGTATTAATATTCAGTGACATCAATCATTAAGTCCCATTTCTTCAACACTGTTTTCTAGATAGTCACTGTTTCTGTCATAACAATCTAAATAATCTTCATGTAAATACTAATTACTATTAATGATTTTCCAATGATATACCAAAGGTGTATAATAGGAAACATGGCCAAATATGGGTAAAATAGCCAAAGGTTTGTGGACCATCACAACACTACAGGTAGCTAGGTAAAATATAACTCCAGTAAAAATGCCCTCTTTGAACTTGAGTTAAAGTACAAAAGTATTTGCCTTGAAATGTACTTAAGTATCCAAAGTACTTAATTTATTTTTACTATTTTTATTATGGCTATAATGTTCCTATTATAATTTATTGTCACAAGGCTGTTGCTTAATCAACGCAGTTTATGTGAAAAGACTCTTAGCACAACAATCTATTAACAGAATGATATTAATAAGTCAAACACTGATTGATATCTATTAAAATTATTTAGAAAAACCAAAACCTTCTTTTTCAAAAAAGAATTGCAAATATTTTTTATAAATAAAGCCACAGGTGTTGTGTCAAGTTCGGGTCAAGTTCGGGTCCCGAATCTTGTTCCCCACAGCCAATATATAATTTTACAATCTTAAATGGGATGTTCAGAAAGTCTTAAAATGTGGGTGTGACAATCAGGTGGCCACAAACTTTTGGCAATATAGTGCACATTTGTAGATAGTTGTCAAGTTTTGTGTCATATGTTATGTTTTTTCAAATAAGTAAATAATTTTTTTTACAAACTAATGCACTTGCAGTGCCCTTCGTGAATAATTAGCATGCAGAGACCCAGAAGGAGCTGATCTGATTGAAAATCACCACAGCACACCTAACCATGCTTCTTGATAATGCTATTCCTAAAAAAAATTGCTTTTCATTACATTTGCAATGCCAGGTTCCTCCTTCGTTGATGGTTAGGAAGATACAAAAAAAAAAATACATGCACTGCCTTGATTTAATGCTTTCTTAGATATGATTTGTTTGAGCATAGCCCTAGAAACTTACCATGACAAAAGTTTGTGGACACCTGAGAATGATGTGGTTTATGAACATCTAATTCCACATTTAGTCCCTGTTTGTTATTACAATATCCTTTACTCATCTGGGAAGATGTTCCACTCAATTTTGGAGTGAACTATACCCTATATGATCATCATTACTATACTAGTACTACCCGTTGAGCATTAACAGCATTACATTCTTCAGCAATTAGAGCTCGTCTTATTGGATCAGACCACATGGACCAGCCTTCGCTTCTTAGCCTTAGCCAGCCATGACCCTGTTGCTGGTTTACCACTTTTCCTTCCTTGCACCACTTTTGATAGATATTGACCACTGCAGACTGGGAACATCCCACAAGAGCTGCAGTTTTGGAGTCATCTATTTATCACAATTTGGCCTTTGTTGAACTCACTCAAATCCTTAGGTTTGCCCATCCTGCTTCTAACACATCAACTTTATATTCCTCCGACTATTAAGATTACGATGAAGAGATAATGCGTGTTATTCATTTACCGTTCATAATGTTATAATGTCATAATGTTATGCCTGATCAGTGTATACATGCTTTATTAGAAAAACCTCAGAAAAGGACATAAGAGGAGAGACCAAATCACCGTTTCTAACATATATATAAGCACTATGATTTGCTATGCTGGTTTAATGGCCAAAAGGGGCTTAGTCAGGGGTGAGCATCCTACTACTGGGATTCAGGTTTGAGTACCAACTGTGCCATATGCCGAACATGGCTCAGAGACCACAGGGGCTTTTGTTTTATTAGCCAACTTGAGGACTTGTGTGAAAGACATCTGGAACATCGATCTTTGCTGAGGGGCATATTAGCAAGTCAGGTGTCTCCTTAGTCACCCAGTATCTGTCAATTACAAGTTTCCCCAGACAGCTTGACTATAAAAAAACCAAACAGATGTAATAGAGAAACGGAAAAAATAAGAGCAAACATCCCAGCTTCCACTTTTGCAGTCTGTCATCATCTACAATAGAAAATGTCCACTACTGAATATAGAGGAAAAAAGCAACACACACACACGCACACACACGCACGCACGCACGCACGCACGCACGCACGCACGCACGCACACACACACACACACACAAAACCCTGACAGCTTTACAAATGAAACCGCTTGTAAGCAGAAATAGATGAGCTACACTGAGATGTTAATCTATGGGGCCATCTTTGTGTAGATACATTATTTCAATTCCAGATAACACAGCAGGATAAAGAGGACATGTAGAAAATCGAGGAGACGAAAGCCGAGGAGCTGCTAAGCTCCTTTTTATAACACCAATTCCATACAGACATTATGTTATGCCCCTATCTTAAGTAGCTTCCTCCGACTTTATGTGCATAAATCAATGTCCACACAGGACTACACAATGATGAAGCACACCACTGCTTCTTCCCTTTCACATTTAATTAAGAAAATCAATAACGGTGGGATACTGAGCAACATCTGCATACTTTTTTTTTCTTTTTCACCCTGCAGTGCTGTAATAATTAATTGAATCTACTAATTAATTTCGAAAATTAGTTCTGAGATACCTCGGAAAATATTTATGCATGTTTTTTTTCCCCTCTGTGGAACAATGGTTGAATATGCTGGCCCAGATCTAGGTTTTCACAGAAGAACTTAGAACCTCTGTCCACGATCCAGCTGTTAAACACATTTATCAAAAAAAAAAAAAAAAACTCAGTATGTAGTTAATGCAACAGCCTCGTTTTCACATTCACGAAACAATCTGAAACAATCACTTCGAGGACACAATGCAGCCCTATGTGGTTCTGTTTAATAAATCAAAAAGAGCATTGCCTTTTTTACCAAACCAATTCAAGGAGTCCGTGTCTTGCAGCGAAAGCTGATGGATGCAATTTGGGAAGAAGAGCAAGAAGAAGCTTTTAGTCTACATCGCTTAAATAACATTTGTCCTTGCAGGAGAGACGTCTGGACAAGACGTCTGGTCAAGACGTATAGCGAAAACTCATTGAGATCTGTCTGTTAGAGCTGTGTTAGGATTTGAACTATTTGAACCACAATAGGGGAATTATTCAGAGCAGCTTTGAGATGTGTGCTGAGCGGTTGAAAGGCTTGATTACTACTTGGATATAAATTTCCATGCAAATTCATTAATTTCATTTCACTCCAACGCACCCTTAACATAATATTTAAACGCATAAACAAACAGAATACATCAAAAGAGAGTTTGAATCAGGTCGAGAAGATTACATTCACACTGATGATCAAAACTAAAAGGCTTTTTAATACATAATAATTTAATATTTTACAAAATTATGATGCTATTCTGTCTTTCACCAAATACGTAAACATTTCTATTTCAGATTTCCATTATGCCACACAATTTCGGTTTTAAAGGCAACTATGCAACATTTGACAGCACTTCTCAATCTGTTATGATACTAGTTAATTTAGTTAGTTTAATATATTTTAGTTTAGTCAGTTCTCACTTTTCTTGGCAGGGAGACCAACATTCTTTACCAAGTTTGTCAGAAATGCTGGACAGACTGATCATATCTAGCTACAAATCTTTCATTTATTTATAGTTACAGTGTCCTTCAATATATGTATGTACAGTATGTGTCAGTATGTCCATTGTAGTACTTTTTTGTCTTTCCCTATTGATTTTTTTTTTTCTTGACTGACTGGTAAAACATATTGGTGATGTGCATCTCCATAACTGAGGTTGATGCATCTCGACGCATAACCAACAATAAAATACATTAACAAAATATATAAAGCAGCTACCGATGCAATGCAATTCACCCCTATTATAATGCAATAATATATAATAATAATAATAATCTTTTTTTATTTGATTTAATAAAATGCGATTCAATGCAAAACGATGAAATATAAATATTATGATGCTATGCAATTCAATATAGTAAATATAGTTCGCGTTTATTTCTTTGGTTCAGACAGACAGCAAATCAAAAAATTTAAATAAGTGCCTTTTGACTTTTAACTAATGCATTTCCCTTTTACAAACATGAATTTGTGGTGCGAAAAAAAAAAGTATAGCGCATGCACTGATAATTACATATTGGTTATTACCAATGCAAATATGTTAAAAACAAATGCCAACTTGCAAACTTTTTTAAATCAGTGCATCACATCATCGCTGATGCACAAATCCGAATCTCTGAATCCCTTTAACATATATAACATATACTTATATATATACATACACACTTTAAGATTTTGTTGGACCACTTTCTGCTTTGATTACAGCATGCATTCTCTGTGGTATTTTTCAACCCAGAGTTACATTAATTTTTCGGCAAGATCTTGTATCGATGATGTAAAGGTTCTCAATGTGGTAAAGGTCTGTACTCTGTGGTGGCCAATCCATGTGTAAAAATATGTCGCATGATCCCTGAACCACTCTTTCACAATTTGAGCCTGATAAATCCTGGCATTGTCATCTTGAAATATGCCCATGCTATCAGGAAAGAGAAAACCCCACTGAAAGAAATCCTGTTCATTCAGTCTATTCAGGTAGTTAGCTGACCTCATTTCTGCACACATAATGTTGCTGAACTTAGACCTGACTAACTGAAGCAACCCCAAATCTCAGGTTTGTATGGTCAGCACTAGGCTTGATAGGTGCATTACTTCATCTGTGACTCTTCTTACTCGAATGTGCCCATCACTCTGGAACAGAGTAAATCTGAACTCATCAGAGTACATGACCTTTCTCCATTGCTCCAGAGTCCAATCTTTATAGAGATTTTTAGAAAACTGAAGCCTTCTGATTAGCCTCACTGATAAATGTTTTTTTAAGTCTATAGAGCTGGTTAGTCCGAATCCCTTGAGTTCTCTTTGCATTGTATATGTGGGAATGGCAGCCTTTTCACTATTTAATATAGCCATGAGTTCTCCTGTAATTTTGTATGATCATTGTATGGCTATATTACTGTAAATAGTGAAAGTGTGGGCATACATTCTATCCCTTATTCATTCAATTCCTCGCTATGCAGAATTGTCAGGATTTTCTCCTTTTAAGAAAAATCCTTGAAGCGAAAACTAAAGAATCGATATCGCTACACTGTCGTAAAACCAGAAGCGGCCGCGATTTCTTGTATACGCAAAACAACACACCACAAATTGTATTTCAGTGCACTACAAATTGTATTTCGAGTACTGAGTGAGTAGCCACAGTGACACTGATCTAACTAAAAACAAATTGCTTAAAGTTCAAGATTCATAAAGGCTACTTCTACAGAAATATAAAAATTCAATTATTGATTATTAGCCATACAAAATTTAAAAACCAAAATACTGTCTAAATTTTTTGCCCATAATTTTTTTTTAACAAAGGCAAAAAAACCCTGAAAACTCAATCAATCACAAACTGTTATGGACTCACAAAATCATTTGTTGTACTTTCATATAAAAAGTCCCCGAGGGTGTGAATGCTGATTTCTACTGTTGCTGATGGTCCTACATGGAAACACTCTAAATTGTTTGCTTTTCTTCCTCTAGTAAGGTTTTTTTTGACAGCATGACCTCTGGCGTTGTTCATTAGGACTCTAAATCTACATCTGGATTGCTGTAAAGCCGTTTTGTGACAACGCTCATTGTGAAAAAAAACGCTATACTTATAAAACTGAATCAAACCAATTTCCTGTCTGCCCCATTTATCCACAAAATCGCATTTGTCCAGCTGCATTTGTCCCCAACAGGGTGCCACTTTATTGAGAAATACAAGGAGATAAAGACATTCAACGCAAAGTCAATAAATCTATAACCCTTCAAACTGCTCTTCCTCTCGAAAGATTTCAAAATCACAGCAAATGAGCCAGTAAACCTTAAAGTTCATTTTGTTCTCTGTTCGCTTCAAAGTCTAGGAGGCATCCGCCGATCTGTTCTCACTCGATGCTTTTGTCTTCCATTTTCACATTCTTAATATTGATTTGTCTGAAAGTTTAGTGCAGGAGCTGGATTTATTCATAACATACACACACACACACACACACACACACACACACACACATAGTTGGAACATTCTCCTCTAAAGTAGTACCTGTGCTGTGTAAATAAATACACATTAGGACAGAAAGAAGGTTTACACCCTGGGCACGTAGCAGAAACAGCACCTGAGATGCAGAGGTCAAGGACAGGGGCGAGAACGAGGTAGTAGTTTTCCCTTATCTTCTTAACATTAATTACAGTGGTCAGAGTGGAGTGCCTCCTCATGAGAAGTTTTTAAAGCCATTGATCCCTCAAAGGTGCATTCAACTATCCAAATAATACTAAAAAAGGGGGAGTTAAAGCCAATAACTAAGGAAGGTCAGTGAAAGGAAATCTTGTTAGGAAGCGGCGAAAAGAATAATAATGTGAACATAGCAGTAAAACCTTTAATAATTTACCGGTTTAATTTCACTCCCTCAGGAGGCAATTGGCCTATAAGAAAAATGACTGAGGTGGCATTTCTGATAATGTAATAATGAAAGGAGCATGAAACCCATGCTACAGCCGTGACTAACGAAGTCGAAGCTATGTTTTAATACAATCCACACTGCCCAAAGCAGGCATCAGGCGAATCTTCCTGCTTCATTTTTGTGCGAAAAAAAACCTGCTGTTATAAGGCTATTAGCAAATTCCCCTGATCTAGAATCATGTCAAACCACACACTGTCTCACACCCAGCTTCGTATGAACACAGTGGAGCATGCTTGCAGTGGCCTTGTGCCAGGGACTAATCAAAGAGCAGCCATTACCGACAATCTGTCTCCATTCGAGACAAACCGTCTCCTCCCCAGTAATCACATACAGGATGGGTCAGCACAACTCTAGGGCTGTACATGTTAAACAAAGCTCGAGAAGCGTCTGTAAATACATTCAGCTGAACATTTTGCCTATAAAGATTCATGATTTCAATGAAATGCAATTTAGCATTAAAGTGAATCTTATTGGGTTATGCAAACTGACTTGTTGCAGTGTGCGGCTTATGGTCTGAGCACTGACAAACGGGCCTTCTGCTCCTGCAACCTCTAAAGCAGTGCTGGCAGCACTCATGCATCTGTTTTTTAAACTAGGCCTGTTCCAAGTGGAACCAAGTATCTTGGAAAACCTCTGTATGACCCTGGCCAGTGTTCTCTAACTCAGTTTCAGGGTGTTACTGATCTTCGGCCTCGGCCATCTTTGTAGAGACCAACAATTCTAAAATCCTTAGAGAATCTTTGCTATAAAGTTGCATGTTGAACATGCACTGGTCGGTATGAGCGAACTGTACTGAAAGCATCAAATTTTAACTGCTCGAATACAAGATACAAAAATTTTATGGTCCTGTCATGCAGCCAAAAATATAAACATGATGAATAGGACATGTGGCTTTGCATGGTTACATGGTGTACAGCTGTAATCACATATGGTATACTCCTTTTTGTTGCCAGCTATTTTGACAGTAATGGCTGTATGTTAAGTTATTTTCAGAGGACAGTAAATTTGTACTGCTATACAAGCTGCACATCAACTACTCTAAAACATATCCAAGTTTCATTTCTATAGTATTGTCCCTTGAGAAGACATGCTAAAATAGTTGCTGAAACATTAGGGGTGTATTCACTTTTGTGAGACACTATATAGAGTTTTGAGAATGGTCTCGTAACACGCCAACAGACGGCAGCACAAGTCTGCACGCACAGTCACAGGAAGCACCAATCTTTATACATTCCAGAAGTTGCAGCAATGCTGTGCAAGTGGACTATTTTAAAGGTGACAGTGTGTACATGTAGATGAATAATATAATTTCTTGTAATCAACTTTTTGATACCAATACATAAATTGCCTGCACTCTGATGTGTCTTACTTTGCCAGTGCTTGCCAAACAGATGACACTTGGAAGCTCTTTGCTCACAAAAAAAAGGAAAGGGGCTTTAATTAAGAAATTGAAAGCTGAGACAATTTCATGCTGAAATTTTTGAGTTGGCTGATTTACAGATTTATTTACAGTACAGTCCTGACTTCAGTTTTGTAAGTGACCTTGTAAACACATAATTGTTAAAATAAAAAAAAAGAAAGTTAAGCTAATGTTAGGAACTAGTGGTCATAGCTAGTATCATAGCTAGTATCATAGCTTTGCTGTATCTGGTGTAATGACATAACATGGACATGTATGCCATGCCATGCCATGCTAGCTTCCTTTACTGTCAGTGTCTCCTCAGCCTACAATAGTTAGAGGGTGAATAAGATGCTGACAGATTGCATGCAATCTCACCAAGCTAACTATAAGAAACTGAATAATAATTATGTATAATAATTGCAAATAATGATGTATACGATGTAAATCCATAGTGTTATATTAAAACAAAACAAAAAACAATACTGTTTTCGCTGTTATACATGTTTTTTTTCACTTTCACTTTTTTTTTGCAGATTTCTGAGCAAGACAAAATTGTTATCTGTATCCTGAAAAGGTTCAGGTATTAAACACGGATCTTCATTGTCATGCAGAATCTGCCCTTGAGAATCCAATCAATAGCTCTCTTCTTCACGTACAGTGTCGGCATGTTGTGTGCGTATGAGTAAGAGTGACAGCAAGTGGGTGTGTATGAGTGAAAGAAAGAAAAGAATGACAAAAAGATTACTGATTACTTTAACCGTAGGTTGCTAGGCAGCAACTAGCAAAGGTGTTTAAACGAAGAATTATGAAGTACACGCAGATACACAATGAAGGAAACCTCCTTATAGATACAGGTACTAGTGTGAGAAGTGGGAAATGAAGCAAAGTGATTTGGAAATCTCAATCCTTTTGCCTGGAAAAGAAGAATAAAGCATGCAAGACCTCTCGGCTGCGGCAAACCGGTGACATGTTTAATCTCACACACATACACACAAAGATGTATGCCTCAACTAATCAGCGTTAGAAATTCGACAGGCAGAATCTCATCTATACATCCCCAACACACAAGCACACACACATACACATGAGCAAGGTGCCTAATCAAGGATCTATTTATTTAAATCACACTGACATTTTCATTTTCAGATTTTGTTCAGCTGAAGAGCCAAAAATCTGCTTCATGGTAAAATCGACTAGAAAATCTGGCATATGGAAAGAATATATCCTAAATTAATGCATAAAAACACATAAACAACAGCAAGCCATAAAACAAACAAATACAATAATGTACATGGAAAAATACATAGTAAAACAAACACCAGTCCTCAAATGTCCTTGGGTCAAATATAGGCACGAATCATTGGAAGGCATTTCAAATTCTGTGGTTCTTCATTCTTACTTTTTCTCCTTTCGTGTCTTTAATATGTAAATTAAGATAAACCTTGAAGAAACTAAGTGGCCTTAGGGTCTGTCAAGAGATCAGGACTTTCAAACCCGACAATGCCCTGGCCAATTGTTGCCAGGAATCTGAAAGATCACAACTGACACTGCTGACTGCATTTGTAAAGGTTAAGGTGTGCAATAAACACCAACAGAAATCAGTCCAACCAAATATGTGGGAGGTGGTAGCGTAGTGTTTACAGCATTGGACTTTGGATCTGAAGGTCATGAGTTCAATTCCCAGCCACACCAATTTGCCACACACAGGCCCCTAAGCAAGACCCTGAACCCCATAGCTGCTCAGTTGCATCTCGATAAGGCCAAATGCCATAAATGTAAATATTCAAAGTTCTTTAAGCCTTGTACGGCAAACATAATGTAATGCCAATAACTGAAAAGAATATATGCGAACTACTTAAAGTTGAAACTATCTATCTATTAACACAATACACTTTTTATTATACTGGTTATTTCAGTAATCAATTAAATTGGCACAAATTAAATTAATTAAATACAATTAAATAAATGGAAAAATGTAATTAGATAGGTAAAATTTTTTAGACCTTCTATTCTTTAGACCTGTTCTATTAAACTGCTATAATCATTTTAGCATATTTTGACAAAAGTCTTCATTCCTTTCATCCTTTCCATTCATTCACTTCATCAATATGTTGATTTGTCAGGATTAAGCATTGCCACTAGCCACTAGCTACTTCCTGGTTAGCAGCTAACGCTAGCGATATGGATTCCTTCGCGTTTTTATGCATGCACGAAACAAATCTTATTTCTGGTATGGAGTGAGTAGCCACAGTGACACTGTGCTAACTCTAATTTATTTTGTATACCACTGCCATTGTTGTGTATGTTTTCAAGTTTATTATTAATAGCAAAAAAATAAAGTGCAAGGCGGAGACTTAACAAACATGCAGTCCGGCACTTAATATTTTCCTGAGGGATATGAAAGAATAGTTTTCATCGTCAGCTTTTTTGTACTATGCAAAGTTTTCCACCACGTGAGAGTCTTCAGGGCAGGGTTTACTAGTTTCTCTGTAACATGACATGCTGCATTTTTGTTTTCCTAAAGCTATTACTGAGCTTTAATAGCCTCAGTGACTAAAGTTGTGGCTTCACATTTAAACCTTAAATGTAACTATGAAGTGTCTGAATTTGCAGAATAAAACACTTTGGGTGGCACCCACCCCATTAAGACCATGCCTGGATTTCTTATTGATAGACCACCTCACAATTAAGGATATTAACATGAACAAGTATGATGAGTGCAGAACAGTTCCAAGAAGCTCTAAGAATTTTCTTGAGCAGCAGTTTACACATTATCGACAAAACATGTAAAGAACTAGTAAGTGGTTGGGAAATGGACAGTTATTTTATAACACATTAATCGAGAGGCTTCAGGTATCAGCATGATTGCATTCATCCCAATCAGCTTGTTAAGCCAGCCGTAATGACTTTCTGAAAGTGATGGGAATTCTTTGCCGGATCACAAATCTCTGTAAATGATGAGATACTAGACCCACAAACTGATATATATGGCTCACACAAATCACTGTAAAGCTAGTAAACTTTATTATAGAGAGAGAGAGGGAAAGAGGAAAAAAGAAAGCTCAGGAAAACAATAAAGATCCTTATAAACTCCTTCACAAGCACTGAGGTCATGAGGCTCGGATCAGCTCGTGTTACCCTCACCCTCGCTTGACAAGATGAGAACCAATTCAGGCACGAAACAAAAACAGGTCCCACTAAGCCCTTGGAATCCCTCGCCAATCCTTAAGACAATCAAAGCAACTTAGACTGAATCCAGTATTAAAGCTTTATATCCAAATCCTTGAGTTTAGCGCCAGTGAAAACAACCTCAATATCATACAGTGAACAAACAGTATATCACAATCAGCACTTTTATTTCACCACAAATAAAGTCAGATCAATGTCCAGAGTTTGCAACAGCACATGTAAACTTAAAGAGGATCAACCCCTCATCCCTACCTTCTGCATTTTCTCTTTTCTGGCGTTCTGCACAAGCCTGCGTCCCAGCTTCTTAGCGTACCAGATGGAGGCAAGCATAGTGGTTTAGAGCACAATCCCTCCGTATGAATTATAAGTAAACAGCCTGGTGCAGTCGCCAGCATCAGCAGCAGCAAGCGCGGGCGGGCAAACGTGAGAGATAGAAAGAAGCAGAGAGAGAGAGGAGCTGCTCGCACTGCTCTACCCTTACAATTATTATATACACACACACAGCAGGTGAGAGCAAGAGTGTGTGAGTGACAGAGCAAGAGAGAGAGAGAGAGAGAGAGAGAGAGAGAGAGAGAGAGAGAGAGAGAGAGAGAGAGAGAGAGAGAGAGAGAGAGAGAGAGAGAGAGAGAGAGAGAGAGAGAGAGAGAGAGAGAGAGAGAGAGAGAGAGTAGGAGTAGGAGTAGGACTCGGGCAAGACACTAGTGGTATCTCCAGAGTCCTCTGTACTTATCACACACACTCTCTCTGCTGGATTTAGTTCCCCCAAAAAAAGGAAAGGAAACTATTAAGGTGCAAAACAACTAGGCCATTAAATGTGTTTCTATAAGACAACCACAAACCTGCTATTATTACAATGTTTCATTGAAAATGACAAATAATGGCTGTAAAAGTGGTTGTTTGTGAACAATTGCTTTAAGTTTTCAGTGTGTATTGTGCACATGTATATGTGTGTCTGTGTGTCTGTGTGCCATCCTTTCTACGTAAGTCATTTTCATTAAGTCGACCATTTTAGATAACTCCGGAGCTCTATTTCTGCTAAATGAAAATAAATCAAATATAAATAAATAAAAATATAATAAACATATAAACATATAAACATATATATATATATATATATATATATATATATATATATATATATATATATATATATATATATATATATATTTTTTTTTACAACCTTTAATACATTTCCTTTCCCATTTTAACTCCAAGTTCATGGTTATATTTAAGTCAGTTTTATACAGAAATAATGCACATCCTTGGCATACACAAATAAACTTAAAGTTGATATTTTGTTTACGTAGTGTTCAGTTGCAGAGAATTAAATGAAATAAACTTTAAAATTAGTATAGAGCATATAATCCAATCATGAACAGAGTGTGTTGTTGCGCAATATAAATAAAGGTGTATTATAATTACTACCTCAAAACAATGTCTCAGTGTCAGAGACCCACTAGCCAAACTCTTAACACTCTCGCTCAGCCTCTCCCTCCTATTATTTACCTGCACCTGTTTCCCCTTTATCCTTCCCCTTTAAAAGATCTCTCTTCCTTCACTCGCTGTCCGATCTACCGTACACTACCCTAGATCATCCAGACTCCTTACCGATCCAGTTATCCAGTGTTTTCCTGTTGTCCTGTGCTCTTCGTTACGCTCCTCTTGACACCCATTACATTTCAGTTTTTAATTTTCCGCACTCCAGTTTCTGAGCCTCCTTTGTTTACCTCTTCAAAGATAAATAAACTACACCTTTTTTTTACTCCCGGTTTCCGCTTTCTGTTGTTCCGTGACACTCAGAGCTGCACAGTCTAAGAAACATGATTTATTTTTTTATAAAATTGATAAATAAGCACTTCAGGCCATGATGTTATAGGAAAATAATCAACAATAAATTGGTATGAACGGAAGTTGACACATAGCACTAAAATGTTTTGTTCATAACAATACAAACAATTTGCCATATGTTGCAGTATATCTTCTAATACAGAACAAGGCATCATATATTGTATCCTTTTATAGTTACATCATGTTAGTCATTGTTGGATGCTATCCTATATGTGTCTGATACAGAATTCTAGCTACTCAACAGTTCTGGATGTTCTTTGTTGTGTTTTTTGTTTCATCCTGCACCAAATGTCTTCAAATGGTGATTCTAGACTGCAGGCAGGCTTGTCCAGCACCTAGACCTGCTCTCTCTCTCTCTCTCTCTCTCTCTCTCTCTCTCTCTCTCTCTCTGTATATATATATATATATATATATATATATATATATATATATATATATATATATATATATATATATATATATATATATGTATGTCTGTCTATCTGTATGTCAGTCAGTCTTTCTATCAACCCACCTACTCACCTACCTATCTATAAATATGTCAATGTTTTCAATTTTCAATGTATGACATTTATATTTATATATATATATATATATATATATATGTATATATATATATATATATATATATATATATATATATATATATATATATATATATATATATATATATATATATATATATATATATATATATATATATATATATATATATATAATTTACACACCTAATATATTTTGCCTATCAGCCAACACAGTATTTACACCTAAACAATCAAAACTGATTTACATTAGACACATTCATGCATAAGAACCTAGATGAACTTGTGGCAACTGGAAAAAATAACAGCTGGGAGGAGGAGCATGACCCAGTTGGCAAAGGATTTACCCAAGCAGATATATTTAGTTTACATGGATATACTAAAACCCAAACAAATTGTTCACATTTGTTCAATTGTAAACAGCTTGAGCCAAAGTCTTCCTTCTTCCATTCCAAAACCCAGTCAAGATTAGCGGAAATCAGATCATGACGCCTTACTGCAAAACCATCACTATTATGTTAACACGTCCTAATGTGCCCTTTTCCATTCTTATTATGAACTTTGCTTTTGTTCTACAGTTCAGATGCTGATCAGATCAGGAGATGATCGAGCTTACACTGACAGAATTCAATTATTGTAGATCGCTGGCAGAATTCAAACTCGCAGCTTCCGGTGATAAGCCTGTAACAAGGCAAACGGTATTACATTAGAGAAAACATCTAAGTAGAACAGGCATATGTCTGAGAGCCTCTGGAGAAACGCTTGACAATTGGATGAAATACAGAATTTAATAAAATGCACTAAGACCCGTGGAGAACTCTGGGGTACAGCAGCAGTCAGCAATTCACATCAATAAAGGATGCAGTGTTCTCTTACAGAAAGCCTGGCTTAATAAAGTTATTTTAAAAAAAACAACATTTATGTTGTTCATTCTCCTGCACAGTGTTTGTTCAATAAGATTTTAAAAGGAAAAATGGCCAACAGGTTACATATTGAGAATATTAAGTTTCTCATCAATGTGATTTAATTGACTGCGAACAATTAACATAAAATTAACATGATCCAATCATGTTATACAATCATGTAAGGAGGGGAGCAAGAGAAGTGACTGTAGTATTAAATTGACCTGATTAAATGCTTATTAATTATAATAGCTGCAGGACGATTTCACAACACCAGCAATGTGCGTTTGAGTTTGACTGATTGCTGCAGCATTAAAGCTTAAAAAAAATACATAAAGGAATCATGCTGAATGTATCTCACTTCAATCAGAGACAACTGAAAACAATAAAAATCCTCTGTTACTAAGAGAAATATTGTGATCTGAAATGATTCACTACAGGCTAACAATGCAAACATCTGAGCTGTCCATAATCATAATAACAATAATAACAATAATAATAATAATAATAATAATAATAATAATAATAATAATAATAATAAAATAACCCAATAACCCATTTAAATACATCTCATTACTCTGCCAAGCAATTATCCAAATTTACACCAGACTACAAGACACGAGTGGTTCACATAGATAAGGACGCCACTTAAAGACTAATTTATTCGCACCGACGTTGGGATTAAAGGTGAATTCCATGAATAAATAATACTAACCAAATTGCAGTTTGACTTACAGCGCATTCGAAATGTTTTTTTGTCCTTTTGCTTTACTACAGCATTTTCTTAAGATAGATAGATAGATAGATAGATAGATAGATAGATAGATAGATAGATAGATAGATAGATAGATAGATAGATAGATAGATAGATAGATCACTTTATTCATGGTCAGCAGCACAGAGATTAAGAAGTATAGCAAAAGCAATTTACATTATAAATGACAGATGACAAGAGAAGATTCATTATACAAGAAGAAGCAAACAGTGTGTACAGATACAGTGTAAGGATGTGATCTGTTTTTTGTTTAAACTTTGCTTATAGTAATAATGGTTGAATAGGGTGAATTAATGTGAAATAAATTAAATAAAATGATCAGTGTAAGCAGTGTAACAGCAGAAGGGTAAATGGCATTAAAGTGGCAGTGCATGTGGTTGTGAAATGTGACTGTTGGTCAAGTACAATAAATTAGCAAATCAGTTTAGAGGACAAAAAGTACAATATAGAATTTGGCTAAAATGTAAGTCTATATTTTCTTTTGAGTGCATTGAAATATATATGCATGCTGCAATACAATGCGCTATTAAATAGAATATAGAGTTCAATATAGAGTTTGGCCGTAATGTACATCCAATATTCTCTTTTGTACTAAATATTTTTGGTGAATTGGGCTGAATATACATATATTTATATATTTTTATATATAAATAAATTTACACATAAATACATAAAAACATACATATATACATACATACATGTATATATAAAGAATAGACCATGAGCCATAAGGAACTGCTGTAAATGTTTCCTGCTGCCTTCCTCCACCTCTCTCACTGCTGCCTAAGGACCACTCTCATTTGCATTCAGTGTGCTATTTAAATAGCCTGCACTTTCATTTATCAGACACGCTTTGTTTTAAAAGACCCAATTAAACACAAGCACTTTAGCACCAGGCATAACTAATACTCTGCCGTATGACCATTATCATTGAAATAAGTATTTTTTTAACCGTGTTTAGACCTCTTATATACAGTAGATTACTCCCATAAAAAACATTATTCCATGTTATTAAACAGACTACAATAACAACACTTTTGATTGATGCATAAAGAGCTTTCTAATAATGTTGGACATGATGTGACCTACAACGTACCTATAAAGATTCTGTGCCTTTCAACTGAGCTGTATCGATTCTCAGACACTGCAAGCACAGTGAAATTTCCTCCGATCCGATCATGTCAGCATAATGAATGAAGAAGGTGTTGACATTGACTTCTAGTCTATTGCACCATCCTGACAGGTAGGTAATAGGTCTGTGCCATAATTACCCAGAATCCTCTTCGGTGACATCCATACAGCTGTTCAGCTACACATATTCCATCTGTGCCAGCTCATTGGAAAGCTTTCAGACAGACACTACTTATTAGAAAAATGTGTTAATACACAGTGTACGCTTTCTGCAGACTAATATCACAAGGGGATGAGTTACGACACCAGAAAAATGCTTGCTCATGCTGCCTGTGTCGAATCATTTTGGCAAGCAAGATTTTAGTCGAATGCAGCTTCAGGGACAGACTGAAAATCAGGTGACATAAGGGAGCTGTTTTACATAAGCAGCAAAGAATTGAGCTTCACGCGAGTGCCCTTGGACTTTCTAACTACTATGGGTTTGGAGTTTATATTCATAACACAAGGCTGTTGAAATCTCTAATCTGTGTGGTTAGAAGGGACTTAATACATCTTCCATAAAAAACAGCACGGACAGCCATTGTGCTGGCTGTAATTCGAATTGCAGGTTTATATTAATGCACATTTTTTAATACACATTGTTTCTATAGTCACTAAAAACAGTTTTTTTTTAACAATGACAAATCTAAAGGTTATTGTAAACAGACTTTTATTTAGCACTTGTGAAAGATGACATCAGCCAAAGAGTCAAAAGGTAAAGTTGTTTAAAAACAGAACACAAATTATTATTTTATTTTCTCTATTCCTGTCACCCCTTTCTCCTTTGTCTCTCTCTCTCTCTCTCTCTCTCTCTCTCTCTCTCTCTCAAACATGCCCCTAGTTCTAGTGACCTGTCCGTTCTTATCTGCCTGGTTCATCCTGATGATCTTCCTGGTTCCACTTAATACCCTACCTCTGGATGAAGTCCTTTTCCATTGATACCATTTTGTTCAGCTGGGGATGGTTCCACATCTACAGACTAAAGATCCATGAAGCCGCTGAGCAGTCTACTACAGTGACTCAGGACAGTTTGCATGAAAAGATCTGCATTTATGCACCTATCACTACACACCTCAACAATATAACTACATAAAATAGACATTGGTGCAACCCAGATGAGGATTGGTTCCCTTTTGAGTCCGGTTCCTCTCAAGGTTTCTTCCTCATGCCATCTCAGGGAATTTTTCCTTGCCACAGTCGCCACTGGCTCACTTAAGGATAAACCATTATAAGGAACTAACTTATGGGCAATAAACGTACACATTCTTTTAAATAACCGTATTACTGCTTTGGCTGTGTAAAGCTGCGCTAAGACAAAATGTACA